>NC_057795.1:358160979-358162554 GCF_018294505.1 Triticum aestivum
CCCTCGCTGCGGTGCCCTTGGGCACGGGTGCCCAGTGCCCAGTCGGGCTCGCACCCGCACCCGCACCGCCCTGTGCCCGCTAAGGCCCCCGGGCCACTGACTAGGGGGCCCCGCCCCAGAACATAAAAAAAAAGAAGGGGATTAAATAATAATAATAATAATAAATAATAATAAAATAAATAAAAACAATAAATATAATTAATAAAATTAAACATGATTTACTAAAATTATTAATTAATTAATTAATTAATTAAGTAACTAATTAAGTTAATTAATCCGGTTTAATTAAATTAATTAACTAGTTAAGTTTAATTAAACTATAATTAGATTAACCTAAAACCTAATTAACCTAAATAGAGAATGACAGGTGGGTCCCACTGGACCCACATGTCAGGTTGACCAAGTCAACCCTGCTGACTGCTGACGTCAGCATGACATCATGCTGACGTCATAAATCCATTTTCCGAATTAATTAAATAATTAAATAAATTCCAGAAATTGTTAAAATCTTTTAAAAATCATATCCTTTAATCCGTAACTCGGATTAAAATATTTTCAACATGAAAGTTTCTCAGAACGACGGGACGAATTCGGAAACGCAGTCCGTTCGTCCGCCACACCCCCCTAACCTATCGAACCCGCAACTTTCCCCCTCCGGCTCCTCTGCCCGAAAACACGAAACACCGGGAATACTTTCCCGGATGATTCCCCCTTAACCAGTACCACCTCATACCACGTTAGGGCACGCCTAGCATCGCTTCTTGACATGTCATGCATCGATATGCATCTGTTTACTTGGTATTCATTGTTTCTTCCCCCTCTTATCTCCGGTAGACTACGAGACCGACGCTGCTGCTGCCCAGTTCGACTACGGAGTTGACGACCCCTCTCTCTTGCCAGAGCAACCAGGCAAGCCCCCCCCTTGATCACCAGATATCGCCTATTCTTCTCTATACTGCTTGCATTAGAGTAGTGTAGCATGTTACTGCTTTCTGTTGATCCTATTCTGATGCATAGCCTGACATCGTTGCTACACCTGTTGATACCTTACCTGCAATCCTAAATGCTTAGTATAGGATGCTAGTTTATCATCATTGGCCCTACATCCTTGTCAGTCTGCCTTGCTATACTATTGGGCCGTGATCACTCGGGAGGTGATCACGGGTATATACTATACATATATACATACTATACAGATGGTGACTAAAGTCGGGTCAGCTCGAAGAGTACCCGCGAGTGATTCACGGATTGGGGGCTGAAAGGACCTTTGTCCCGACGGCCCTCTGTGTGGATCTTTGTGGCGGAGCGACAGGGCAGGTTGAGACCACCTAGGAGACAGGTGGGCCTGGCCCTGTTCGGCGTTCGCGGATACTTAACACGCTTAACGAGATCTTGGTATTTGATCTGAGTCGGCTACGAGCCTATACGCACTAACCATCTACGTGGGAGTAGTTATGGGTATCCCGACGTCGTGGTATCAGCCGAAGCACTTCAGACGTCAGCGACGGAGCGGCGCGCGCCGGATTGGACTGGAACGCCTACTAGGCTAGGTCTGCTTCCGGCCGCCCTCGCAAC
>NC_057795.1:358162654-358302835 GCF_018294505.1 Triticum aestivum
GGAGAAGAAGAAGAAGAAGAAGAAGAAGAAAGAGGAGAGGAGGAGAAGAAGAAGAGAAGAAGAAAAGGAAAAAAGAGGGCACCGGGGGACGAGCGGGTTAATTAGGGGTTTCCTCGGTGTCGATATAACCCTAAATTGAAAATATTGTCGTTGTGAGATACATGTGGTCGTTGGTGTCGAACCCTAAATTCGCCAAGGTGTTCGACCGTCATCGGCCACCAGAACTATTGTTGTGGGACGCCGGGCGCCGTCTTCACTTGTGGGATGTGGATGTTGTGTTCAACGCCGACGGCCTCATGTACCTTGCACCCATGGTAGTTGCTATTCAGTTTACCCGAGGACGAGCGGGTTAGAGGGTTCGTCGGTGTCGATGGTGCCGTAAATAGCAAGTATCATCAGTGTGAGGTACATGTGGCCATCGGTGTCGAATACATGCTATGTTACTCATCTTTCGATTTAGATATTCAGTTATTTCGTCGTTGCGAGGGTCTAGTGTTCGACGAGCTCTGCCACTGCATTCGTTGGTGAGCACAAATGACATCTCCTCCTGCCCCCTTCATTTGCTCTATTCCGGTCTACGTGCCAATGAAACTTGCTAGCTATAGGTGTCAATCATCAGTATGCGTAACCACTATGCGTCTGCCGTTCAAAAGGGTTACATCTATAAATATGCATGCATTTGCATATTTATAATCGTGATTCTATCAAATTATCCAATGTTATCCATGGACAGCCCGAGTTTGTGTTGATTGGGTTTGTTTTCTCATATGCTCAGCTCCGGATCTGATGTAGAATTTTGTCAGTGCCTCCCTGTTGTTCTATAGGTACACATCCTCTGTGCTTATTTTCGAGACGTGTATCAGGAGAACAGCGGGGAGGTGCTGCCGAAATTTTGCGTCGGATCTGGAGCAGAGCATGGGAAAACGAACCCGATCTACACATACTCGGGTGGGATTAGGACCTATCCTTACCTATTAGCGTGTAGGTTGCATGGACATAATAAAACTAACAAACTCCATTAACTGATGGATATGGTTTCCCTAATTCTGTATATATTTCTTGTGTGTCCAGTAGGAAGTCAATATGAGTGATCATGCATGGATGTACACCGGTTACACTAGTCAGTATGTTTGGATCAAGGAATGGTTAACAAAAACTAAGGGGTTTGTTAGAGCCGCATTTTCAAATGGCCAGAAATTTAGCTGGTGCCCCTGTGTCCGATGAGACAACTATAATCAGAGGGACGAGCTTCAAATGAGTAAACACCTGCAGAAGTTTGGTTTTACGCCTGGTTACACGGTCTGGACATTACATGGTGAGTCTCCCCAACGTGCCAGAGTCGAGGTGGTTCATCATCGCACCGACGAGCATGGTACCGGGACCATAGACATGGTGCAAGACTTTGACGATGCTCGGGACTCAGACGAGGAGATGGAGGAATCTGCAAAGGCCTTCACTGAAATGTTGGAGTCCTCAAAACATCCTCTCCACGAGCACACTGAGCTTTGTCAGCTGGATGCCATCTCACAAATAATGGCATTGAAGGATCAATTCAACTTGGGCAGAGAATGCTACGACGTGATGATGACAGTTTTCGGATGATTTCTACCCAAAAGCCATGTGCTACCTCCAAACCTGTACCAGTCAGACAAAATCCTCCGTGTTCTTAAGATACCCTATGAGAAGATACATGCCTGTGAGAAAGGATGTGTCTTATTTAGGCTTTAGTATGAGGGCTTGAACTATTGTCCCATTTGCAATTCTTCCAGGTATGTTGTGGTAGACAACGGTATGGGTGAGAAGACACAGACCAAAATACCCATTAATGTTGTTCGATATATGCCAATCGTACCAAGACTTCAACGTCTTTTCATGGTTGAAGAGACGGCCAGACAGATGACATGGCACAAAACAGGCAAAAGAACCGAACTAGATGCAGATGGGAATGTGATGATGGTGCACACATCGGATGGTGAAGCGTGGAAGTGCTTCAATTCATTACATAAGGAAAAATCGGTAGATCCAAGGCATCCTCGAGTCACCGTAAGCACAGGTGGGTTCAGTGTGTTTGGTCAGATGGCAGCCCCATACAGCTGTTGGCCCGTTTTTGTCATTCCACTCAATCCCCCCCCCCGGGTAGATTATGCAAAGAAAGAACATTTTCCTGACGTTGATAATTCCAGGGCCCAACTATCCAGGGAAGAATATGAATGAGTACATGCAGCCGCTTAAGGACGAATTGCAAGAAGCTTGGGATAATGGGTTCAAGACATACGACGCATTTAGCAAACAAAACTTCATAATGCGTGCCTGGTACATGTACTCGATGCATGAATTGCCGGTGTATGCGCTATTCGTTGGCTGGTGTGTGCATGGAAGGTTCCCGTGCCCCACATGCAAGGGAGCTCTTGAGTTTCTTTGGCTGACGGCGGGGCGCAAGTATAGTTGCTTCGACTTGCATAGACAGTTTCTAGATCCTCGCCATAAGTTCAGGAAAGACAAGAACTTCATGAAAGGTAGAGTTGTCAAACACTCTGCACCACCCGCTTTGACACGCCAACATACCCTAGATCAGATAAACGCTCTCGAGCCAGATCCAGAGCGTCCTGGGTATTTCAAGGGGTATAATAAGGAACACGCATGGACTCACAAGACATGCTTCTGGGATCTGCCTTACTTCAAAGACCTCCTTTGCCCACACAACATCGACATGATGCACACTGAAAAGAATATCGCCGAAGCCATTTTTGGTACATTGTTCGGCATAGAGGGGAAATCAAAGGATAATACTAAGGCTAGAGACGATCTAGGGGAGCTCTGTGATAGACCATTACAAAACATGCAAGAACCAAAAGGAAAGCAGAACTGGAAGAAGCCAAAGGCATGGTTCAATCTTGGAAGGCCAGCTATGAAGGAAATTCTTTTGTGGGTGAAAATTCAGTTGATGTTCCCCGATGGGCATGCAGCAAATATAAAGAGGGGAGTGAGTATTGATAAATTGAAAATATTTGGTCTAAAAAGTCATGATTAGCACATATGGATAGAGCGGATAATGCCGGAGATGTTGCGTGGCTTCATCCCTGAGGATGAATGGCTAGTACTGGTAGAGCTGAGCTATTTCTTTCGTGTTCTTTGTGCGAAACAACTATTGACTGGCCTCCTAGAAGAAATGGAACATTTGGCACCGGAGTTGATCTGCAAGTTAGAGATGATCTTTCCGCCAAGCTTCTTTAATCCAATGCAACACTTGATTTTGCATCTCCTGATCGAGGCACGGTTGGGGGGGCGTGCAAAATCGTTGGTGCTACTCAACTGAGAGGATGCATAAGACGCTTCGAGCAAAATGTAAAAATAAACGTAGAATAGAAGCATCGATGGCGAAGGCATTCATCACTAAGGAGGCGTCAAACTTCGTGACAGCACACTACGAAGCCAAAAAACGTCATTTGCATAATCCGAAGCCTCGGTACAATGTTGACGAGCCTACAAAGGGTCAATCCAACCTAAGCCTATTGAAAGGGAATCTCGCACCATCCAGTGCTTGGAAACCAGTATCTTTGGATGTTGAAGAATGGTGAACAGTTTCGCTGTATCTCTTTAACAACCTAACAGAAGTGCGGCCGTCAATGTTGGGGATATCGCTTATTGGGAACTTATTGGTCGACCCATGATAAGTGGTAAATCGGCCAGTTTATCGACATATCGGCCAATTTATCGCCATATCGGCTGAATTATCGGCCGATATATCTTATCGGTTAGACAACGGTAAGCGATAAATTGGCCGATTTATGGGAATATCGGAAGATATCTTCAATAGTGGCGGCCGTACATCGAGTAAGATCTCGTTACATTGTTTCACAACTTCTAATTTCTTTGAACTGCTCTTATTCATGGATATTTGATGCAGTCGATACGTTGCCATATTCTCGTTTGGAGCGGTGATCCAAAAGGATTCCGTCAAAGAGTATGAGCTTCTGGCAAAGCAAGGAGGCGAATATCCCGGTTTCATCTGTTGGTTCAAAAAAATGGTAATTTCCATTAGACCCTTTCATTTCTTTGGCTAATTTGCGACTAATGCAACAATCCTTTCTTATTAAACTTGTAGGCTAATTCAGAGATTATGGATGCCGAATTGAGACAAGTAGCTAATGGTTTTGACTATAAGGTCTGTTCATTTGACAATTACGACAACAACGGGTATCGCTTTCGTACATATGGCAAAGAGCTATCTATGGCCGACTGAAAGTCTACAAATTGTTGTGTCTCTGCTATCGGCGAAGGAGGTGTCGAGTATTATGGAAGAGTTGAAGCAATTTATGAACTTCAATTCTATGGTGATAACCCACCAAATGTCGTACTCTTCAAATGTTATTGGTTCCAGCCCAGGGAGACTAGAAGGACTCATGAACATATAGGGCTAGTGGAAATCAAACAAAGCAACCATTTGGATGTTCCTGATGTCTATATTACGGCAAAACAGGCAACCCAAGTTTTCTATCTACCGTGGGCCTATCAAAGTGATCCAAACCTCAGTGGTCGGGATGTTGTTTATGAAGTGCCGCCACGTGTTAGACCACCTCCCCCCAATGAAGAGGATTATGAATGTCACGTTAACCAAGACACATATGACGAATGAGAATTCTTCCAAGAAACACCTCTTGCCAAAAAACGTTTCAAGAAATGCTTTACTCCACCCCAGAACATTGAAGTAGACAACGATAGTGAATCCGACCCTGAGCCGGAACAAGAAGAGCTGGAAGAAGAAGAAGTTACTGCTGCAGATGACCTGTCAATGCTTGAACGATTATGTAAAGGTGGCCTTCCACATGATGATGCATTTATTAATGATGATGATGAGGACGTCATTACCGATAGTGATGATGATGATGCATTTATTAATGATGATGATGAGCACGTCATTACCGGTAGTGATTCTTAGGTATTCAATTTTTTATGGTGTACTTTGTATGATTTATATAGGTGGTATGTATAATTTTCTTACTTTGTATGATTGTTTCTTATACATAGTGCCATGGTCTTGATTTCCGTCCCCGTCGGCCCTCGCCCGCTTTAAGATTCGGATGTGGTAAGTTCTTTTTCATAACTAGTTGTTGCATTTCACATTTATGACAATTATGGCCATCAAGTTGACATAGAGATATTTTAATCTAGGAGGTATGTGAACCGGTATTTGAAACTGACCCTCTTGTCGAGAAGTTAAATTTAGTTGAAAAAGAGAATGAGTATTTTAAATAAAAAAATTAAAAGAATTGAAGAAGAGAAGATGAAATTGGAGTTGTATGTTGCCGATGTCGTCGATGATCACAAGATGAAGATGAATGCAATGCGCCTGAAGCTTAAGAAGATTAGAAAATATGCCATTGATAATGAGGCTTGGTATTATGTCATTGGATCAATTGTTACCTTAGTTGCGATCTTCATCATATTTGTTGTGATGAGGGTAAGTTTTCTCTAATGTTTTGCTTTACAAATGGATACTTAGCTTATTTTCCTCCTATGGCATAATTACCTAAGTTACATACAAAAATGAGCTATACTTGCTTATTCAGTTCATTTATGACATACTTAGCATACTTAGGTCAAAAATGGTATGATAATCTTTGTTACCTCCAAAATGATATAGAATTAGCTTATTTTCCTTGAAAATGACATAATAACCTTACTAAGCTCCAAAATGACCTATTTACCTAGCTTAGCTCTAAAATGACCTACACTTAGCATTTTTACCTAGCTTAGCAATAAAATGACATTTTAACTTACCTTAGTTAGAAGAAGAAGAAGATAAAGAAGAGGAGAGGAGAAAAAAGAAAGAGAAGAAAAAAAATCTTGTTCTTGTTCTTATTCTTCTTCTTCTTCTTCTTCTTCTTCTTCTTCTTCTTCTTCTAGCTAGTCTTCTTCTTCTTCTTACTTTCTTCTTCTAACTTTCTTCTTTCCCTATTTGCAGATTTGCTTTAGATGAGGAAGCTTGCGTCGATGGAGTCTGCTCTTCTCTTTATGCTTCTTTTTTGTTTTGATTTTGTAGGATGAACAATGTGAAACTTGCTACCTATAAATGCATGTATGGATGAAACCATTGTATGCGTGTTGTTGGATATGTTGGCTAGCTATATATGTTGCATATGGACTTTTGATTTGCTATGTATATGTGTTGGATGATCATATCCATATGGCAGGGATATGATTTTGTATGTATATGTGTTGGTATGCTTATCAAAAGTATTTTCATGTGTGTGTGTGTGTGTGTGTGTGTGTATAGGAAAAATCTATCCTACCACCCGGTGGTAGTTACCACATATGTCTCATATACTACCATGTGGTAGTATATATACTACTTTATCATTTTAAATATATTCGTATATTATATGTAAGATATTTCAAAGCAAGTTACATGAAAAAATTGCATATGGGCCCATAGTTTTTGTTATATTTATGAAATACGTACATATTTGTACGTAAAAAAGAGCATACTCAAAACATGGTATATACTATCTAAAAACTAGTATATATACTACCTAATCATTGTTATATACTACATACTACACGTACATACTCTCGATTTCGACAGATACTATATACAACATACAAAACACAAGTGGTGGTAACTACCACTGCTTGCAGGAAACATTTGTCCTATATATATATATATGTGTGTGTGAAATTCTGTGAAATTGAATGAATTTGAGAAAAAACAGAAAAAACAAGGGCTATACAGGATCTTTGCCGTGTGCTAGTGGATGGCAAAGAGCTTTGCCGTCCGCTAGCAGATGGCAACGAGGACATGTGGCAGTCACCTGTGCAAACTGGCAACACTGGCTGCCTATTTGGTCATTTTGTCATCTACAAGTGGACAACAAAGTGACCAAATAGGCCTGGCAAACAGGGCCATCTATGTCGTCTGCTGGCCGACGGCATAGCTAGCCACGTGACAGCATGGCAGTGCTGCCCTAGCTAAGCTCTTTGTCGTCGGCTGGCGGACGACAAAGAACGCCATTAACCCCTAACGGCTCTCACCTCACACTACTGTCGTCTGTCGTCGTTGCCGTCTGCTGGCCACGGATGGCTGACGGCACAATCCTTTGCCGTCCGATTCTACGAAGCGGATGGCAAAGAAGGCCTTTGCTGGCACGTGTTCAGATGGACGGTTTGCTGTCCGCTGGCTGACGGCAAAGGCTTTTGCCGTCCGTGATCCATGCCTTTCCCATCCTCCATGGCGGATGGCAAAGAAGCTGATTCCAGTAGTGATATGAGTATTTGCTTTTTAGTTTGCAACAATCATCCTTTCTGTACACACCTTTTGAGAGGGACACACATGAATTGTGAATTTATTAGAATACCCTATGTGCTTCACTTATATCTTTTGAGCTGGGTAGTTGCTCTAGTGCTTCACTTATATCTTTTTATAGCACAACGGTGGTTTTATTTTGAAGAAATTGATGAACTCTCATGCTTCACTTATATTATTTTGAGATTCTTTAAATAGAATGGTAATTTGCTTAGGTTATGAATTTAGCCCTAATATGATGGGTATTCAAGAGGGATATAATAAAAACTTTCATGACGAGCGTTGAATATATGAGAAGTTTGCTTCCTTGCATTTGTTTTGAGATATAAAGATGGTGATATTAGAGTCATGCTAGTGAGTAATTGTGGATTGGTAGAAATACTTATGTTAAAGTTTGTGACTCCCGTATCATGCACGTATGGTGAATCATTATGTGATGAAGTCGGAGCATGATTCATTTTTTGATTGGCATCCTTTGTGTGGAGGTCGGGAGCGCGCAATGGTTAACTCCTACCAACCTCTCCCCAAGGAGCATGCGTATTAGTACTTTGCTTTGATGGCTAATAAACTTTTGCAATAAGTATGTGAGTTCTTTATGACCAATGTTGAGTCCATGGATTATACACACTCTCTCCCTTCCACCATTGCTAGCCTCTCTAGTACCGCGCAACTTCCGTCGGTGCATTAAACCCACCATTTACACTTCCTCAAAATAGCCACCATACCTACCTATTATGGCATTTCCATATCCATTCCTAGATATATTGCCATGCAACTTCCACCTTTCCGTTTATAATGACACATACCATCATTGTCATATTGCGTTGCATGATCATGTAGTTGGCATAGTATTTGTGGCTTGGCCACCGTTAATATCTTTTATACATGTCACTCTTGATCATTGCACATCCCGATACACCGCTGGAGGCATTCATATGGAGTCATATATTTGTTCTAGTATCGAATTGTAATTCTTGAGTTGTAAGTAAATAAAAGTGTGATGATCATCATTATTAGAGCATTATCCCACACTAGTACGCTTTGGTGATATACAAACGGTTTTTAACCCCTTTCCGTGACATTTGGAACCGTCGCCAAGTGAGTGTGGGCGATAGGGGGTCCTTCCCACATGACCCAGAAAGCGTCGGGGATAGGCCCTCCTGGCATATAGGCTGGGGCAAAATGAGCTTGTGTGCGATCGTGCAATGCATCCAAACTCAATAATTTACGTTCATATGTACATCCCACACGGTGAATCCCAGAAAAACATTTTCGTTCATATGTATATCACACACAGTCAATCCAAGGAGTACGTTTCTGTTCTTATGTACATCCCACACAGTCAATCCAGGGAAAATGTTTCCGTTCGTATGTACTTCCCACATAGTCAATCCAGGGAAAACATTTCCGTTCGTATGTACATCCCACACAGTCAATCCAGGGAAAACATTTCCATTCGTATGTACATCTCACATAGGTTTATGTATAGGCTCATGTGTGATAGGTGTAACTATTACACACGCTCTGCCTTGATTAACCGTTTGCTTTTATCAACTACATTACACATGATTTGATGAAGAAAACTGTGTGGCATTGGGCTATCCATCACAAGCGCTTTTACTTCTAGAACCATTTGCAAAGTTCCATGACCCATTTAGCAGGTTTATTAGTTTACAATTAATAATTCCGGTATTACGCAAATTCACATTTCATATCGAACAGTTGTTTGCCAATTTCATATCAGGCACAAAGATATATTTTAACATCACAGTATGATAGCTACCAGAAAACAGCACATTACATCATATAGATAGTTCAACTTCATAAGAACAACATTAGAACAATATATTCATTTCCCTAATCGAGATCATCCAGGCTCGCCTTATCCACCTCTGCTTTCAGTTCAGTAAGAACTTGTTTTGCACTGGCCAGCTAGGAAAGTGCCTCCTCCTTTGCCAACACCATCTTAGCAAAGTCTGATTTAAAAAATCTGAGCTCATTCTCCACCTTCCTCTTTTTATCCCTCATCTTCAAATATTCTTCAGCGTTGACAACACTTTCTCTAAGCCTACCTCTGTTATCTTCCTGATACATGCTCAGAGCTTTGCTAGGCACATCCTCAAAGGCTGTGGCCACTCTTGATCAACCCACTCCAAGTAAGAACACTTTCTCTCATCCTATAATATATAAAACTAGATCAGTAAACATTGTAGGGAAAATGGGTTTATAGCAACATAGAAAATCACCAATACTTATTTTGAAAAACTGAAGAAACAGGTTAATTATGACATATCTTCTCAAAAAGATCAATGTGCAAATGAATTAATTGCTACTGAGACAATAACCAAGTTCTGAAACATCAGAAGCTATGATTAACTACAACAACGCTACAAGATCTTACTCATGTACTATAAATAACAAATTGAACATTTTAAGAGGAAGGTAAATATAACTGCAACAGCATAGCGACAGTGTTTGGATGACAGCAAATTGATACTAATAGGTGTGTACATGCACAAATGTGTAACATAGAACTAGTAGCACTAAGGCCGTCCACTATGTATGCTAAAACTGGTGTAAATACAATTGTTGCTACATCTCGCACCAGTGCCCTGCACTGGCGAGCCGATGTAGTAGAAAAAATTAGGGACCCGAACTCTGGAGCACCTAGTTGCTCTGACGCCTAGTTCCTTCATGCCACAAAGATTTAGTATTTTACTGCTTGGATACTCAGATGTGTGGACAAGTTGGCTCCACAAACTACTGAAGCGGTGCCAAATAATTTTCTAATGGCACCGCTGATGAGATGGCAACATTTTTAGATACTAGGTTCAAACTGTGACACTGTCTTAGGATGTGTTTGGTTGAAAGTGTGGTATGAATGGGTTGGGACCATGACAGCGTTTGAATCACATCGAACAAATGATTTGTAACAACGAAAGAGGGTCTAACCTTCTCTGCACATGCTGGAAACTTCCTCCCACTGTCCACAGATTCATACGCAACTAGCTTCACGCATGGAGATTGATGATGACAACGAGCAGACAGAATTCAGCCACCCCGCTCCATTCGTTGCAACTGATGGTCCTAGGGAACTACAAGAGGAAGAAATGACTCAAATCGACCGCCGGGTAGAAATCCTTCATTCCAAGTCATAACCCGAGAGAGAGAAGAGAGGCATACCCGGGTGGTGAAGGAGTCATTAGAGGAGGACGAACCGCTGGAGAGGTCTTTGAAGAAGACCATGGCCCCCGGCAGTAGGATGCGAGACGGCAAGAGCGAGGAAGCGGCTATAGCTTAGGAAGGAAGGAATGAAGGGGGAAATAGGGGAAATGTGACTTGTGGTCGGGGAGAAAAGGCGATGGGGAAGTGGGGAGGGTAGATATTTCGGCGGTAGGCCAAAAATTTCGAACTGTGGAGGGAAACTTTGCACGCGGTACCACCGGACACCATTCACTTTGAACAATAGTGTGCATCGCAAACGATTCTTCTGATTAACGTGCATGGGATGAGTTTGATAATTCAAATTTTGGTGGAAATTTCCCCAGGTACATCATTGCATAATTTAACATCGCTTGCTAATTTGGGCACACAAAAGAACGTACACCACACAGACTAGACTTACTGAATCAAGCAATTTTAGTAATTAAACAGAGCCATTTGACCTAACATTGCTCTAACAAAATACCAACATGAAAACAAAGCCTAAGTACGCATAATTTTAACAAATCCGCCGCCGCGTCGGCCTATGCATCGCCGCTGTAAGATGAGACATCGATGACTTGTCCTGGCGACATGCCGCCGTTGGTGGACTCCGCGTCCCCCCTGCTGAAGTCGACCGCATCCTCGTCCTCGTCCTCGACGCTGCCCTCAAGGTTGTAGTACTCGTAGTAGTGTTTGCGCCAGAGCTCGCGTTGGTACTCCACCGGTGATTCCTCGACGGACAGATCTTCTCTACCTCGAACTGGGCCACACGCAACTCCTCCTCCTGGTGCTCCTCGATCTCAGCTGCCTCCTGTATCTCCAGCTCCCACTCGGCAACCTCATGAGGAAGCGGGTGCTCTATGGCCACCGCCGCCTTTTCGGACGTGGGTTGCATGCTGGATTCCGAGGTGTCCTGGAATATCTTGCCGTCGATGGCCTCGACCTGGGCCAGGGCGAGATCGGCGGCACGAACGGCAGCTCGAGCGCTCTCGGCGTTTGCAGTCGCCGTTATACCAGCAGCACCAGCCGTCTCGGCTGCTGGAGCTGCCCTATCCGCTGCCACAGATGCCCTCTTGCTGGAAGAGGTCACGCTCAATGCAGATGCGGTGGCACTCTCGGCGTAGGTGACTGCGCTCTCGGTGCAGGCGGCGGCGCTCGGGGGGGTATCGTATGGCCCTTCACGAAGCGTTTCCATGGCGTCATCTTTGCAAGAAGGAGGTGCGGGAATGGGGATCGGGATCGGGATTTGTGGATTCAGGGGTTGCCGGCACTGGAGCAGATGAGCCGGCGAAGCTTAAGGGGGAAGACTTAAATAGACCCAGAAATATTCATCGCAAACGATTCCTTCAAAACAACTTTGTGATGTTGTAGATAATTTTTATTAGCTGTGAAAGACGAATTTGGAGTAAAGTGGCAACAGATGGTGTTTTAAATGTACGAGAAAACTTGTAGTACTAATATAACTTTCATGTCAAATTTGGGAAATTGCAAGGGTCATTTGACCTTTTAAGACATTTAAGTGATTTTCTAGCCATTTAATGACCATAATTGAGATTTTAACTACATGTACATACAATAGCTAACCATAATGGTTTGAAAAGTCATATTTTGTGTACTTGTGTGCGGTTTAATTCCAAGTGCAGTAAATTGGAAGGAATTTTCAAACATATTGGTCTAACGGCTATGAGACAATTAAGCATGGAGTGCCATGGAATTTAAATTCTAAAAACATAAAAAAAGATCAGAAACACATGAAACCTTGTTTGATGTAATGTCATGCCACCAAGATGATGTGGTAAAAAAATTGGCACGTTTGATGAAAGTGTGGACACACACCCCTCACAAACCGGAGCAACTCACTAGAAGGCTCGTGGTTCCGAGAAGGAACAATGCATGTTTGATGATGAACGGGAGATAGCTTCCTGTTACGGCCTTCAAATTTATTTTTTTCTACGTATAACATGCACTAATACAACTGTCATGTGAAAAATTGGAAAATTTCATGGGTCAGTTGACCTTTTGAAGACATTTAAGTGCTTTTCTACCAATTTAATGACCGTAATTCAAATTAGAACTACATGTACATGCAACGGCTAACCATAACGGTTCAAAAAATCATATTTCTGTACTTTTGTGTGAGTTAATTCCATGTGTAGCAAATTAAAAGGAATTTTCAAACATATTGGTCTCACGGCATGGACACATGCATGGAGTGGCATGGCATTTTAATTCCAAAAAAATTAAAAAATGATCAGAAAAACATGAAACCTTGCTTGATGTAATGCCATTCCACCAAGATGATGTGGTAAAAAAATTGTCCTATTTGACGAAAGTTTGGACACACACCCCGCACAAACCGGAGCAACTCACTAGAAGGCTCGTGGTTCCGAGAGGGAACAATGCATGTTTGATGATGAACTGGAGATAGCTTCCTCTTACGTCCTTCATTTTTTCAATGTGTAACATGCACTAATACAACTGTCATGTGAAAATTTGGCAAAATTTCAGGGGTCATTTGACCATTTGAAGACATTTAGATGATTTTCTAGCCATTTAATGACTGTAATTCGAATTAGAACTACCTGTACATGCAACGGCTAACCATAACGGTTTGAAAAATCATATTTGTGTACTTGTGTGCGATAATTCCATGTGGAGTAAACTAGAAGGAATTTTCAAATATATTGGTCTCACGGCATGGACACATGCATGGAGTGCCATGGCATTTTAATTCCAAAAAATTAAAAATTGAACAGAAAAAGATGAAACCTTGCTTGACGTAATGTCATGCCACCAAGATGACGTGGTAAAAAAATTGACCTGTTTGACGAAAGTTTGGACACACACCCCTCACAAACCGGAGCAACTCGCTAGAAGCCTCGTGGTTCCTAGAGGGAACAATGCATGTTTGATGACGAACGAGAGATAGCTTCCTCTTACCGCCTTCAAAAATTTTCTACGTGTAACGTGCATTAATACAACTATCATGTGAAAATTTGGAAAATTTCAAGGGTCATTTGACCTTTTCAAGACATTTAAGTGATTTTCTAGCCATTTAATGACCGTAATTCCAATTTGAACTACATCTACATGCAACGACTAACCATAACAGTTTGAAAAATCATATTTGTGTACTTGTGTGCGAGTTCATTCAATGAGCAGTAAATTAGAAGGAATTTTCAAACATATTAGTCTTACGGGATGGACATGTTCATGTGTGCCATGGCATTTTAATTACAAAAAATTAAAAAATGATAAGAAAAACATGAAACCTTGCTTAATGTAGTGTCATGCCACCAAGATGATGTGGTAAAAAAAGTGGCATGTTTGACGAAAGTTTGGACACACACACCCCTCACAAACCGGAGCAACTCACTAGAATGCTCATGTTTCCGAGAGGGAACAATGCATGTTTGATGACAAACGGGAGATAGCTTCCTCTTACAGCCTTCAAAAAATTTGTATGTGTAACATGCACTAATACAACTGTCATGTGAAAATTTGGATAATTTCAAGGGTCATTTGACCTTTTGAAGACACTTAAGTGATTTTCTAGCCATTCAATGACCGTAATTCAAATTTGAACTACATCTACATGCAACGGCTAACCATAACGATTTGAAAAATCATATTTGTGTACTTATGTGCAAGTTAATTCCATGTGCAATAAATTAGAAGGAAAATTTCAAACATATTGGTCTCACAACATGGACACATGCATGGAGTGCCATGGTATTTTAATTCCAAAAAATTAAAAAATGATCAGAAAAACATGAAACCTTTCTTGATGTAATGTCATGCCACCAAGTTGATGTGGTAAAACAATTGGCCTGTTTGACGAAAGTTTGGACACACACCCCTCACAAACCGGAGAAACTCACTAGAAGGCTCGAGATTCCGAGAGGGAACAATGCATGTTTGATGATGAACAGGAGATAGCTTCCTCTTACGGCCTTCAATTTTTTTCTATGTGTAACATGCACTAATACAACTGTCACGTCAAAATTTGGACAATTTCAGGGGTCATTTGACCTTTTGAAGAAATTTAAGTAATTTTCTAGCCATTTTATGACCGTAATTCAAATTTGACCTACATCTACATGCAACGGCTAACCATAACAGTTTGAAAAATCATATTTGTGTACTTGTGTGTGAGTTAAAAAATCATCAGACGATGTGAATATCTGGTGTTCAAAAAAGAAAATGTAAAATCTGGCAACACAACCGGCCCCCGTACGATTGGCACTCTATTTGGCGCCTCAAGGTTTGGAAGGTGAGTGGCGAACGTTATTAATCAGACATGGTTCTGCATTGGGAACCGTCAGCTATTGTGTTCACACGCGGATTTTGCTGCGGGAATCGTGTGTAATTCAAGCTACAGTACTCGTAAATTCCGATGAATGGCATGTGTACTGTTCCCGACGATTTAGATTCCTGCCGCCAATAAATACTACCTTGCTCACGTTGTCCCGCCTACATTCTCATCTACATCCTCCCCTTGCTGGCCCTCTCTCTTTCTCTCTCTCTCTCTCTCTCTCAAATCTCTGCCATGGTGCCGCCGGTCTACCAACGCACCGACGAGGATTCACCGCCCCTCGAGGATGCTCACTCAAAGAGCAACGACGAGTACCCCTACACGCTGCCGGACGAGGTTGCGCCGGACCCCCCAACTTTGGATTGGTTTTTGGGCCAGTACAATCATTGTCTTTGGAAGTCACTATTGCTGGCTGAGAAAGCCAGGCAAGTGGCTTTCAAGAAGCAGATGGCGGAGGAGGATGCCAAGTACCAGGCGGCCTGTGAATTCCGTGATGCCACCTGGAAAAAGGAGGCAGCGGAGCTTTGGGGGCGGGCGCGTCGTCGTGCAGAGGAGGTGTACGAAGACGGGTACTTCACAAGGATGGCCAAAGGTGCTAGGCGCCTCGTTGTTGCGTGGAGCTGGGCCGATAAGCTCCAGTGTGCCACCAACGAGGAGCTTCGGTGGGTGCCCAACAAAATGGCAAGATTGTTCGCGCTAGTCCGCCTACAAGAGGCAGATCGGTACGTCAAGCGCTGCAAGGCGGAGGAGGTGGAGTACTGCCTCCGTGCTGGGAAGACACCGCACACCAGGGAGCTACTCGCAAGGGGCTGCTGGAATACTAGCCCCAGGAGGGATTATTATTTTTAGTATTGTTCATTTTCAATTTTATGCATTGTACCTAGTAGTTAAGTATCATCACATATATGTGATGATATTATATATATACTGTGATGAACTAATGAACAATTAATATTATATATATTATGAATTCCATTTTCTATCTGTTTTTGTATACTAATTTGAATCTATCTGTTGTCATCCACATATAAAGAATGGAAAGCGTATAAATACACATTGAAACAGAACATATAAGAACGGAAAACAGAGTACACACATTGAAACAAAGAAATAAACATAGAAATACTATGATTGCTGTGAATACATAGCTATCCACGTCGAAACGACTCAACAAAATAAAACGCGTCCATGAGACCATGACAAGCAGCCCTTGCCTACGGTACCTCTTGGCTCTGCCTGAACTCATGCAGGCGTTCGTCCAAGCGGCGACATGCTCGCGATACATCTGGAGCGCGATCTCGAGTTCCAACTTGGCTATTTCATCGGAGATCACCACCTTGAGGATGCGACGGCCATGTTCCTGTACTGCTCCCAGGTGGACACCCTGGCCAAGGTGGCGGTCGAGCCTACCGACCAGCGCGTTGGCATCGAGCGGGCTGCGGACAAGGCGAATGGCGCGGCCCATGCAAGCGGCACGGCGGGCGTCCGGTGCAAGTATGATGCGGCCGGCCTCTGGTGCAAGTACGGCGCAGAGGGCCCGTGCCCACTTTTGGTGGGGTATTGACAGGATGTGTATCCAGCTGCGACACCCTGTTGACAATAGGCAAGTGCCGATCGATCTGCTCTTGTTGTCCGGTGCACCGTGCCTCTTGCTCTGCGTCGCTATAACGGTCTCGCCGTGAGGCGAACTACAGCCTATCGATGCGGACGCACCTAGCTTGCTCTACGGGGCGCCATCTATCATGTTGTGCGGCGAGCTGCAACCTCTTGGTGCTGACATGCCTATCTTGATCCGCGGCACCGAAGCACCATGCGCCAAGGGTCTGCTCTACCCTGGTGATGAAGCGCATCACGACATCGTCCATCGTGTTGACAGGGAGCACCGCGGCCTCGACAGGCCGTGGCGCCTTCTAATTTTCCTCATCGACGAGGTTGATGGCAGAGGCGGCACTTTGGTGGGTTGGCATGCTTGGAAAAGGTGGATGTGCTACGGGTTGTGCTTGTTGCCTCCGTGCGTCGCGCCGTGCCTAGGTTTATGCGCAATATCGCTGGGTGGCGGGAAACATGTGAGGAAATGGTGCGAAACGGTGGCGTGTTCATAAAACGACATCAATTAATGGAAACTTAGCATATAAAGAACATCGAGCTAGCACAAGAAGTAGATAACGATGAGGTGAACATGGACCACACTAGGGAACCCGTTGGTGATGAATTCATGAATCGCAAACGGTTGTACACTAGCAAGCGTTTGCCCACAATACACATGGCTTATTCCATCACAAACAAGTCGGATAGATCAACTGTATGCCACATATACACATTGTCAAAAAGTAATGCGTTAGACCTTCTTCAACATGTGTTAAAAAAAACAAGGACCTCAAGGTTAAATTAACTCATAGGAAGGGTCATACCAGTCATTTAATTAGACAGATATGACCCATCCTATCAGTTAATTTAACATCAACAAAACTTCCCATCCTGTCACCCATCTGATGGCTGCTCCACCTGAGCACAGTTAACTTGAGAGTTCTCTTACATGAGGTACTGGTGGAACAACTAGTCCTTGTTGATATAGGATGCCTCTTTGCATCCTTATGGCGTATCCGGATGACCAGCCGTCCCCCAATGGACAATTGATGTTGTGTAGACAGAGCATATCACATACATCTTATTAGAAGCAATTGTCTGTGTTATTATCGGTCTTCGCACATATTTCTGATTACAGACCTGTTCGCTGCGTATCACACACATCTTATTATATTGAACCGTTTCTGTTCTCTTGTCTCAACGCAAAAAAATCATCTGAGTGAACCACATGTCGTATATCACACACACCTTGATCTGGTTGACTGTTTCTTTTGTGTTGCCTAATCACAAACAGTTCATCCGAGTGAAGCGTATGCTGTATATCGCACACACCTTCATCTAGTAGCCCATTTGTTTTGTTCCTCCTCATCACAACCAGTTAATTTAACTGAACGGTATGCCTGCATCGCACACTCAACCCAAATCTGAACTATGTTTGATGCATACGTCATCGCAAACATTTTGCACCTTTTTTGACGGGTTTTTTACACCATCTTTTGCGATTATTGCATCGCTCACAGTTTCGTCGAAGGGTCTTTGATCGTGGTGTCACGTTAGCAGCATCCCGCAGTAGTGCCATGTGAGGAAAGGATGATGGAGGCTATGGTTCTCCCACATGTCAGGAGGAGACTCTAGACTTAAAATAAAAAAGAGCCCAAAGAGCCAAATAAAAAAAGAGGCTAAGAAGCCCAAACAAAAAAAATAAATGAAAGAAAAGAGAGAAGGGCCAATGCTACTATCCTTTTTCCACACTTGTGATTCAAAGTAGCACCATGATCTTCATGATAGAGAGTCTCCTATGTTGTCACTTTCATATACTAGTGGGATTTTTTAACCATAGAACTTGGCTTGTATATTCCAGTGATGGGCTTCTGATACGTCCATTTTGCATCATGCTTTTATATCAATATTTATTGCATTATGGGTTGTTATTACACATTATGTCACAATACTTATGGCTATTCTCTCTTATTTTACAAGGTTTATCATGAAGAGGGAGAATGCCGGCAGCTGGGATTCTGGCTGGAAAAGGAGCAAATATTGGAAACCTATTCTGCATAGCTCCAAAAGTCCTGAAACTCCACAAAATCCATTTTTGGAATTAATAAGAATTTTTGGGCAAAGAAAGTACCAGAGGGGGCCCACGCCCTGGCCAAGAGGGTGGGGGTGTGCCCCCCCTACTGGGAGCACCTCCCTGTCTCCTGGGCCCCCTGTTGACCCTCCGGTGCCCATCTTCTGCTATATGAAGGCTTTCACACTAGAAAAAAAATCAGAGGCAAGCTTACGGGATGAAACTCCGCCGCCACGAGGCGGAACCTTGGCGGAACCAATCTAGGGCTCCGGCGGAGCTGTTCTGCCGGGAAAACTTCCCTCCGAGAGGGGGAAATCATCACCAAGGATCCTGTCATCGGGAGGGGGTCAATCTCCATCAACATCTTCACCAGCACCATCTCCTCTCAAAACCCTAGTTCATCTCTTGTATCCAATCTTGTATCAAAACCACAAATTGGTACATGTGGGTTGCTAGTAGTGTTGATTACTCCTTGCAGTTGATGCTAATTGGTTTACTTGGTGGAAGATCATATGTTTAGATCCTTAATGCATATTAATACTCCTCTGATCATGAACATTAATATGCTTTGTGAGTAGTTCCGTTTGTTCCCGAGGACATGGGTGAAGTCTTGCTATTAGTAGTCATGTGAATTTGGTATTCGTTCGATATTTTGATGAGATGTATGTTGTCTCTCCTCTAGTGGTGTTATGTGAACGTTGACTACATGACACTTCACCATTGTTTGGGCCTAGAGGAAGGCATTGGGAAGTAATAAGTAGATGATGGGTTGCTAGAGTGACATAAGCTTAAACCCTAGTTTATGTGTTGCTTCGTAAGGGGCTGATTTGGATCCATATGTTTCATGCTATGGTTAGGCTTACCTTCATACCTCTTTTGTAGTTGCGGATGCTTGCAATAGGGGTTAATCATAAATGGGATGCTTGTCCAAGTAAGGGCAGTACCCAAGCACTGGTCCGCCCTGTTGGAAATATGCCCTAGAGGCAATAATAAAAGTATTATTATATTCAATTGTTCATGATAATTGTCTTTTATTCATGCTATAACTGTATTATCCGGAAATCGTAATACACATGTGAATACATAGACCTCAATATGTCCCTAGTGAGCCTCTAGTTGACTAGCTCGTTGTGATCAACAGATAGTCATGATTTCTTGGCTATGAACATTGGATGTCGTTGATAACGGGATCACATCATTAGGAGAATGATGTGATGGACAAGACCCAATCCTAAGCATAGCACAAAGGTCGTTTAGTTCGTTTGCTAGAGCTTTGCCAATGTCAAGTATCTCTTCCTTAGACCATGAGATCGTGTAACTCCCGGATACCGTAGGAGTGCCTTGGGTGTATCAAACGTCACAACGTAACTGGGTGACTATAAAGGTGCATTACAGGTATCTCCGAAAGTAGCTGTTGGGTTGACACGGATCGAGACTAGGATTTGTCACTCCGTATGACGGAGAGGTATCTCTGGGCCCACTCGGTAATGCATCATCATAATGAGCTCAAGGTGACCAAAGTGTTGGCCACGAGATCATGCATTACGGTACGAGTAAAGTGACTTGCCGGTAACGAGACTGAACAAGGTATTGGGATACCGACGATCGAGTCTCGGGCAAGTAACGTACCGATTGACAAAGGGAATTGTATACAGGGTTTGATCGAATCTTCGACATCGTGGTTCATCCGATGACAACATCGAGAAGCATGTGGGAGCCAACATGGGTATCCAGATCCCGCTGTTGGTTATTGACCGGAGAACGTCTCGGTCATGTCTACATGTCTCCCGAACCCGTAGGGTCTACACACTTAAGGTTCGATGACGCTAGGGTTATAAAGGAAGTTTGTATCTGGTTACCGAATTTTGTTCGGAGTCCCGGATGAGATCCCGGACGTCACGAGGAGTTCCGGAATGGTCCGGAGGTAAAGATTTATATATGGGAAGTCCTATTTTGGCCACCGGAAAATGTTCGGGATTTTTCGGTATTGTACCGGGAAGGTTCTAGAAGGTTCCGGAGTGGGGCCCACCTGCATGGGGGGACCCACATGAACGTGAGTAGTGGGGGAAAGGCCCCACACCCCTGGTCAAGGCGCACCAAGATCCCCCCTTAGAAGGAATAAGATCATATCCCGAAGGGATAAGATCAAGATCCCTAAAAAGGGGGGATAACAATCGGTGGGGAAGGAAATGATGGGATTTCTTTCCTCCCACCTCGGCCAACGCCCCAATGGACTTGGAGGGCAAGAAACCAGCCCCTCCACCCCTATATATAGTGGGGAGGCGCATGGGAGCTTAAGACAAGCCAAGGCGCAGCCCCTCCCCTCCCCAACACCTCTCCTCCTCCGTATATGCTTGGCGAAGCCCTGTCGGAGTACTGCTGCACCAACTACACCACGCCATCGTGCTGCCGTTGGAGCAATCTTCCTCAACCTCTCCTTCCCCCTTGCTGTATCAAGAAGGAGGAGACGTCTCCCGTCCCGTACGTGTGTTGAACGCGGAGGTGTTGTCCGTTCAGCACTTGGACATCGGTGATCCGAATCACGTTCGAGTACGACTCCATCATCACCATCTCCTTGGCTAGCTTCCGCTCGTGATCTACAAGTGGTATGTAGATGCAAACTCTCTCCCTTGACTCGTTGCTTAGATGAACTCATAGATGGATCTTGGTGAAACCGTAGGAAAAATTTTAATTTTCTGCAACGTTCCCCAACAGTGGCATCATGAGCTAGGTTTATGCGTAGTTCTCTTTGCACGAGTAGAACACAATTTTGTTGTGGACGTGGATTTTGTCATCTTACTTGCCTCTACTAGTCTTTTCTTGCTTCGGCGGTATTGTGGGATGAAGCGGCCCGGACCAACCTTACATGTACGCTTACGTGAGACCGGTTCCACCGACTGACATGCACTAGTTGCATAAGGTGGCTGGCGGGTGTCTGTCTCTCCCACTTTAGTTGGAGCGGATTCGATGAAAAGGGCCCTTATGAAGGGTAAATAGAAGTTGACAAAATCACGTTGTGGTTATTCGTAGGTAAGAAAACGTTCTTGCTAGAACCCAATTGCAGCCACGTAAAAGATGCAACAACAATTAGAGGACGTCTAACTTGTTTTTGCAGCGATTGATCATGTGATGTGATATGGCCAGAAGTTGTGATGAATGATGAATTGTGATGTATGAGATCATGTTCTTTGTAATAGGATTCACGACTTGCATGTCGATGAGTATGACAACCGGCAGGAGCCATAGGAGTTGTCTTTATTTTTTGTATGACCTGCGTGTCATTGAAGAACGCCATGTAACTCACTTTACTTTATTGCTAAACGCGTTAGCCATAGAAGTAGAAGTAGTCGTTGGCGTGACAACTTCATGAAGACACGATGATGGATATCATGATGATGGAGATCATGGTGTCAAGCCGGTGACAAGATGATCATGGAGCCCCGAAGATGAAGATCAATGGAGCTATATGATATTGGCCATATCATGTCACAACTATATCATTGCATGTGATGTTTATTATGTTTATGCATCTTGTTTACTTAGGACGAAGGTAGTAAATAAGATGATCCCTTACAAAAATTTCAAGAAGTGTTCTCCCCTAACTGTGCACCATTGCTACAGTTCGTCGCTTCTAAGCACCACGTGATGATCGGGTGTGATGGATTCTTACGTTCACATACAACGGGTGTAAGACAGTTTTACACAGCGAAAACACTTAGGGTTAACTTGACGAGCCTAGCATGTCCAGACATCCTCGGAACACGGAGACCGAAAGATCGAACACGAGTCGTATGGAAGATACGATCAACATGAGAATGTTCACCGACGATGACTAGTCCGTCTCACGTGATGATCGGACACGGCCTAGTCGACTCGGATCGTGTAACACTTAGATGACTAAAGGGATGTCTAATCTGAGTGGGAGTTCATAATTTGATTAGAACTTAATTATCATGAACTTAGTCTAAAACCTTTGCAAATATGTCTTGTAGATCAAATGGCCAACGCTCATGTCAACATGAACTTCAACGCGTTCCTAGAGAAAACCAAGCTGAAAGATGATGGCAGCAACTATACGGACTGGGTCCGGAACCTGAGGATCATCCTCATAGCTGCCAGGAAACAATATGTCCTAGAAGGACCGCTAGGTGACGCTCCCGTCCCAAAGAACCAAGACATTATTAATGCTTGGCAAACTCGCGCTGATGATTACTCCCTCGTTCAGTGCAGCATGCTTTACAGCTTAGAACCGGGGCTCCAAAAGCGTTTTGAGCATCACAGAGCATATGATATGTTCGAAGAGCTGAAACTAGTTTTCCAAGCTCATGCCCGGGTCGAGAGATATGATGTATCCGACAAGTTCTACAGTTGTAAGATGGAGGAAAACAGTTCTGTTAGTGAGCACATCCTGAAGATGTCTGGGTTGCACAACCGTATGACCCAGCAGAACATTAACCTCCCAGATGAGGCGGTCATTGACAGAATCCTCCAGTCGCTCCCACCAAGCTACAAGAGATTTGTGATGAACTACAACATGCAGGGGATGGAAAAGACCATTCCTGAAGTGTTCTCGATGCTGAAGTCAGCAGAGGCTGAAATCAAGAAAGAACATCAAGTGTTGATGGTCAATAAGACCACTAAGTTCAAGAAGGGCAAGGGTAAGAAGAACTTCAAGAAGGACGGCAAGGAGGTTGTCGCGCCTGGTAAGCCAGTTACCGAGAAGAAGTCAAAGAATGGACCTAAGCCTGAGACTGAGTGCTTTTATTGCAAGGGGAAGGGTCACTGGAAGCGGAACTGCCCCAAATACTTAGCAGATAAGAAGGCCGGCAAAACCAAAGGTATATTTGATATACATGTAATTGATGTGTACCTTACCAGTACTCGTAGTAACTCCTGGGTATTTGATCGGTGCCGTTGCTCATATTTGTAACTCACAGCAGGAGTTGCGGAATAAACGGAGACTGGCGGAGGACGAGGTGACGATGCGCGTCGGGAATGGTTCCAGAGTCGATGTGATCGCCGTCGGCACGCTGCCTCTACATTTACCTACGGGATTAGTTTTGAACCTTAATAATTGTTATTTAGTGCCAAGTTTGAGCATGAACATTGTATCTGGATCTCGTTTAATATGAGATGGCTACTCATTTAAGTCTGAGAATAATGGTTGTTCGATTTATATGAGAGATATGTTTTATGGTCATGCTCCGATGGTCAATGGTTTATTCTTAATGAATCTCGAGCGTAATATTACACATGTTCATAGTGTAGATGCCAAAAGATGTAAAGTTGATAACGATAGTCCCACATACTTGTGGCACTGCCGCCTTGGTCACATTGGTGTCAAGCGCATGAAGAAGCTCCATGCCGATGGACTTTTAGAGTCTCTTGATTATGAATCGTTTGACACGTGCGAACCATGCCTCATGGGCAAGATGACCAAGACTCCGTTCTCCGGAACAATGGAGCGAGCAACCAACTTATTGGAAATCATACATACCGATGTGTGCGGTCCAATGAGCGTTGAGGCTCGCGGAGGATATCGTTATGTTCTCACTCTCACTGATGACTTAAGTAGATATGGGTATGTCTACTTAATGAAACACAAGTCTGAAACCTTTGAAAAGTTCAAGGAATTTCAGAATGAGGTGGAGAATCAACGTGACCGAAAGATAAAGTGCCTACGATCAGATCGTGGAGGAGAATATTTAAGTCACGAATTTGGCACACACTTAAGGAAATGTGGAATCGTTTCACAACTCACGCCGCCTGGAACACCTCAGCAAAACGGTGTGTCCGAACGTCGTAATCGCACTCTATTGGATATGGTGCGGTCTATGATGTCTCTTACTGATTTACCGCTATCATTTTGGGGATACGCTCTAGAGACAGCTACATTCACTTTAAATAGGGCACCATCTAAATCCGTTGAGACGACACCGTATGAATTATGGTTTGGGAAGAAACCTAAGCTGTCGTTTCTAAAAGTTTGGGGATGCGATGCTTATGTCAAGAAACTTCAACCTGAAAAGCTCGAACCCAAGTCGGAAAAATGCGTCTTCATAGGATACCCTAAGGAAACTGTCGGGTATACCTTCTACTTAAGATCCGAGGGCAAAATCTTTGTTGCCAAGAACGGATGCTTTCTAGAAAAAGAGTTTCTCTCGAAAGAAGTAAGTGGGAGGAAAGTAGAACTCGATGAAGTACTACCTCTCGAACGGGAAAGTGGTGCAGCTCAGGAAAATGTTCCTGTGATGCCCACACCAACTGAAGAGGAAACCAATGATGATGATCAAGGTACTTCGGATCAAGTTGCTACTGAACTTCGTAGGTCCACAAGGACACGTTCCGCGCCAGAGTGGTACGGCAACCCCGTCCTGGAAATCATGTTGTTAGACAACGGTGAACCTTCGAACTATGAAGAAGCGATGGCAGGCCCAGATTCCAACAAATGGCTTGAAGCCATGAAATCCGAGATAGAATCCATGTATGAAAACAAAGTATGGACTTTGACAGACTTGCCCGATGATCGGCGAGCGATAGAAAACAAATGGATCTTTAAGAAGAAGACAGATGCGGATGGTAATGTCACCATCTATAAAGCTCGACTTGTCGCTAAGGGTTATCGACAGGTTCAAGGGATTGACTACGATGAGACATTCTCTCCCGTAGCGAAGCTAAAGTCCGTCCGAATCATGTTAGCAATTGCCGCATACTATGATTATGAGATATGGCAGATGGACGTCAAAACAGCATTCCTTAACGGGCATCTTAAGGAAGAACTGTATATATGATGCAGCCGAAAGGTTTTGTCGATCCTAAGAGCGCTAACAAAGTATGCAACCTCCAGCGATCCATTTATGGGCTGGTTCAAGCATCTCGGAGTTGGAATATTCGCTTTGATGAGATGATCAAAGAGTTTGGGTTTATGCAGACTTATGGAGAAGCCTGCGTTTACAAGAAAGTGAGTGGGAGCTCTGTAGCATTTCTCATATTATATGTAGATGACATACTCTTGATGGGAAATAATATAGAATTTCTGGACAGCATTAAGGCCTACTTGAATAAGTGTTTTTCAATGAAGGACCTTGGAGAAGCTGCTTGCATATTAGGCATCAAGATCTATAGAGATAGATCGAGACGCCTCATAGGTCTTTCACAAAGCACATACCTTGATAAGATTTTGAAGAGGTTCAAAATGGATCAGTCCAAGAAGGGGTTCTTGCCTATGTTACAAGGTGTGAGATTGAGCTCGGCTCAGTCACCGACCACGGCAAAAGATAAAGAAGAGATGAGTGTCATCCCCTCTTCTTCAGCCATAGGATCTATTATGTATGCCATGCTGTGTACCAGACCTGATGTAAACCTTGCCGTGAGTTTGGTAGCTAGATACCAAAGTAATCCCGGCAAGGAACACTGGACAGCAGTCAAGAATATCCTGAAGTACCTGAAAAGGACAAAGGACATGTTTCTCGTTTATGGAGGAGACGAAGAGCTTGTCGTAAAGGGTTATGTCGACGCTAGCTTCGACTCAGATCCGGATGACTCTAAGTCACAAACCGGATACATGTATATGTTGAATGGTGGAGCAGTAAGCTGGTGCAGCTGCAAGCAGAGCGTCGTGGCGAGATCTACGTGTGAAGCGGAGTACATGGCAGCCTCGGAGGCAGCGCATGAAGCGATTTGGGTGAAGGGGTTCATCACCGACCTAGGAGTCATACCCAATGCGTCGGGGCCAATCAAACTCTTCTGTGACAACACTGGAGCTATTGCCCTTGCCAAGGAGCCCAGGTTTCACAAGAAGACCAGGAACATCAAGCGTCATTTCAACTCCATCCGTGAAAATGTTCAAGATGGAGACATAGAAATTTGCAAAGTACATACGGATCTGAATGTCGCAGATCCGTTGACTAAACCTCTCTCGCGAGCTAAACATGATCAACACCAGAACTCTATGGGTGTTCGATTCATCACAATGTAACTAGATTGGTGACTCTAGTGCAAGTGGGAGACTGTTGGAAATATGCCCTAGAGGCAATAATAAAAGTATTATTATATTTCATTGTTCATGATAATTGTCTTTTATTCATGCTATAACTATATTATCCGGAAATCGTAATACACGTGTGAATACATAGACCTCAATATGTCCCTAGTGAGCCTCTAGTTGACTAGCTCGTTGTGATCAACAGATAGTCATGATTTCCTGGCTATGGACATTGGATGTCGTTGATAACGGGATCACATCATTAGGAGAATGATGTGATGGACAAGACCCAATCCTAAGCATAGCACAAAGGTCGTTTAGTTCATTTGCTAGAGCTTTGCCAATGTCAAGTATCTCTTCCTTAGACCATGAGATCGTGTAACTCCCGGATACCGTAGGAGTGCCATGGGTGTATCAAACGTCACAACGTAACTGGGTGACTATAAAGGTGCATTACAGGTATCTCCGAAAGTAGCTGTTGGGTTGACACGGATCGAGACTGGGATTTGTCACTCCGTATGACGGAGAGGTATCTCTGGGCCCACTCGGTAATGCATCATCATAATGAGCTCAAGGTGACCAAAGTGTTGGCCACGAGATCATGCATTACGGTACGAGTAAAGTGACTTGCCGGTAACAAGACTGAACAAGGTATTGGGATACCGACGATCGAGTCTCGGGCAAGTAACGTACCGATTGACAAAGGGAATTGTATACAGGGTTTGATCGAATCCTCGACATCGTGGTTCATCCGATGACAACATCGAGAAGCATGTGGGAGCCAACATGGGTATCCAGATCCCGCTGTTGGTTATTGACCGGAGAACGTCTCGGTCATGTCTACATGTCTCCCGAACCCGTAGGGTCTACACACTTAAGGTTCGATGACGCTAGGGTTATAAAGGAAGTTTGTATGTGGTTACCGAATGTTGTTCGGAGTCCCGGATGAGATCCCGGACGTCACGAGGAGTTCTGGAATGGTCCGGAGGTAAAGATTTATATATGGGAAGTCCTATTTTGGCCACCGGAAAATGTTCGGGATTTTTTGGTATTGTACCGGGAAGGTTCTAGAAGGTTCCGGAGTGGGGCCCACCTGCATGGGGGGACCCACATGAACGTGAGTAGTGGGGGAAAGGCCCCACACCCCTGGTCAAGGCGCACCAAGATCCCCCCTTAGAAGGAATAAGATCATTTCCCGAAGGGATAAGATCAAGATCCCTAAAAGGGGGGGATAGCAATCGGTGGGGAAGGAAATGATGGGATTTCTTTCCTCCCACCTTGGCCAACGCCCCAATGGACTTGGAGGGCAAGAAACCAGCCCCTCCACCCCTATATATAGTGGGGAGGCGCATGGGAGCTTAACACAAGCCAAGGCGCAGCCCCTCCCCTCCCCAACACCTCTCCTCCTCCGTATATGCTTGGCGAAGCCCTGTCGGAGTACTGCTGCACCAACTACACCACGCCGTCGTGCTGCCGTTGGAGAAATCTTCCTCAACCTCTCCTTCCCCCTTGCTGGATCAAGAAGGAGGAGACGTCTCCCGTCCCTTACGTGTGTTGAACGCGGAGGTGTTATCCGTTCAGCACTTGGACATCGGTGATCCGAATCACGTTCGAGTACGACTCCATCATCACCATCCCCTTGGCAAGCTTCCGCTCGTGATCTACAAGTGGTATGTATATGCAAACTCTCTCCCTTGACTCGTTGCTTAGATGAACTCATAGATGGATCTTGGTGAAACCGTAGGAAAATTTTTAATTTTCTGCAACGTTCCCCAACACGCCCACATATCAAATTATCAAAGTACCGAACGCGAATCATATGAGCGTGATGAAAACTAGCTTGACGACAATTCACATGTGTCCTCGGGAGCGCTTTTCTCATTATAAGAAATTGTCCAGGCTTTTCCTTTGCTACAAAAAGGATTGGTCCACCTTGCTGCACTTTATTTACTTTCATTGCTTGTTACTCGTTACAAATTATCTTATCACAAAACTATCTGTTACCTACAATTTCAGTGCTTGCAGAGATTACCTTACTGAAAACCGCTTGTCATTTCCTTCTGATCCTCGTTGGGTTCGACACTCTTACTTATCAGAAGGACTACGGTAGATCCCCTACACTTGTGGGTCATCAAGACTCTTTTCTAGCGCTGTTGCCGGGGAGTGAAGCGCCTTTTGTGAGTGGAACTTGGTAAGGAAACATTTATATAGTGTGCTGAAATTTTCTGTCACTTGTTACTATGGAAACTAATCCTTTGAGTGGCTTGTTCGGGGTATCTTCACCCCGACCGGTAGATCAAAGAGTTGCTCCTCAACCAACTGAACCTACTAAAAATATTTACTTTGAGATTCCTTCGGGTATGATAGAGAAACTGCTAGCTAATCCCTTTGCAGGAGATGGAACATTGCATCCCGGTTTACACGTTATCTTTGTGGATGAAGTTTGTGGATTATTTAAGCTTGCAGGTATTCCCGATGATGTTGTCAAAATGAAGGTCTTCCCTTTATCTTTGAAGGGAGATGCATTGACATGGTATAGGCTATGTGATGATACGGGATCTTGGAACTATAAACGATTGAAGTTGGAATTTCACCAGAAGTTCTATCCTATGCATCTTGTTCATCGTGATTGTAATTACATACATAATTTCTGGCCTAGCGAAGGAGAAAGCATCGCTCAAGCTTGGGGGAGGCTTAAGTCAATGGTATATTCATGCCCCAATCATGAGCTCTCAAGATAAATGATTATTCAGAACTTTTATGCTTGGCGTTCTCTCAATGATCGCACCATGCTTGATACTTCCTGTGCTGGTTCTTATATGCTGAAGACTACTGAATTCAAGTGGGACTTATTGGAAAGAATTAAACGCAACTCTGAAGATTGGGGTTCCGACAATGGTAAGGATTCAGGTATAACACCTAAGTTGGATTGTGTTAAATCTTTTATGGATACCGATGCTTTTAGTGGATTTAACGCTAAGTATGGACTTGACTCTGAGATAGTAGCTTCTTTCTGTGAATCTTTTGCTGCTCACGTTGATCTCCCTAAGGAGAAGTGGTTTAAATATAATCCTCCCATTCAAGTAAAAGTAGTTGGACCTATTACAGTTGAAGAAAAGACTATCACTTATAATGATCCTATTGTTCCTACCACTTTTGTTGAGAAACCACCTTTCCCTATTAGGATAAAGGATCATGCTAAAACTTCAATTGTTGTTCGCAAGAGTAATACTAGAACATATACACCTCCTGAGCAAATTAAAGTTGAACCTAGTATTGATATGGTTAAAGATCTCTTGGATGATGATATAGATGGGCATGTTATTTTTTACTGTGGTGAGGCTGCTAACATTGCTAAACCCAATGCTAAAATACATAGACCTATTGTAGGCATGCCTGCTATTTCTGTTAAAATAGGAGATCATTGTTATCATGACTTATGTGATATGGGTGCTAGCGCTAGTGCAATACCCCATTCTCTATATAAAGAAATTATGCATGATATTGCACCCACTGAAATAGAAGGTATTGATGTTACTATTAAGCTTGCCAATAGGGATACTATTTCACCAGTTGGGATTGTTAGAGATGTTGAAGTCTTGTGTGGGAAAGTCAAATATCCTGCTGATTTCCTTGTTCTTGGTTCCCCACACGATGAATTTTGTCCCATTATATTTGGTAGACCCTGCTTGAATACTGTTAATGCTAGGATTGATTGTGAAAAGGATGTTGTTACAATTGGCTTAGGGGATATGTCTCATGAGTTTAATTTTGCTAAGTTTCATAGACAACCCCGTGATAAAGAATCACTAGTAAGGATGATAATTATTGGTCTTACTTCTATTGCTGTACCTCCTACTGATCCGTTAGATTAATATTTGCTAGACCATGAAAATGATATGTTTATGGATGAAAGAAGGGAAATAGATAAAGTATTCCTTCAACAGGGTCCTATCCTTAAACACAACTTACCTGTTGAAATCCTAGGGGATCCCCCTCCACCCAAGGGTGATCCCGTGTTTGAGCTCACACCATTACCTGATAATCTTAAGTATGCTTATCTAGATGAAAAGAAAATATATCATGTTATTATTAGTGCTAACCTTTCAGAGCAAGAAGAAGAAAGATTATTGAAAACTCTGAAAAAGCATTGTCCTGCTATTGGATATACTCTGGATGATCTTAAGGGCATTAGTCCCACTCTATGCCAACACAAAATTAAAGTGGAGAAAGATGCTAAACCAGTTAGAGATCCTCAACAACGCTTAAATCCTAAGATGAAAGAAGTGGTAAGAAAGGAGATACTAAAACTCCTTGAGGCAGGTATAATTTATTCCGTTGCTGATAGTGAATGGGTAAGTCCTGTCCATTGTGTTCCTAAAAAGGGAGGCATTACTATTGTTCCTAATGATAAAGATGAATTGATTCCGCAAAGAATTATTACAGGTTATAGGATGGTAATTGATTTCTGTAAATTAAATAAAGCCACTAAGAAAGATCATTACCCTTTACCCTTTATTGATCAAATGCTAGAAAGACTATCCAAACACACACATTTCTGCTTTCTAGATGGTTATTCTGGTTTCTCTCAAATACCTGTATCAGCGGAGTATCAATCAAAAACTACTTTTACTTGCCCTTTCGGTACTTTTGCTTATAGATGTATGCCTTTTGTTTTATGTAATGCACCTGCTACCTTTCAAAGATGCATGATGGCTATATTCTCTGACTTTTGTGAGAAGATTTGTGAGGTATTCATGGATGATTTCTCTATTTATCAATCCTCTTTTGATGATTGCTTAAGCAACCTTGATCGAGTTTTGCAGAGATGTGAAGACACTAGTCTCGTCTTGAATTGGGAAAAGTGCCACTTTATGGTTAATGAAGGCATTGTTTTGGGGCATAAAATTTCAGAGAGAGGTATTGAAGTTCATAAAGCTACAGTTCATGCTATTGAAAAGATGCCATGTCCCAAGGACATAAAAGGTATAAGAAGTTTCCTTGGTCATGCCTGTTTTTATAGGAGTTTATTAAGGACTTTTCTAAAATTTCTAGGCCTCTCACTAATTTATTGCAAAAAGATATTCCTTTTGTCTTTGATGATGATTGTGTAGAAGCATTTGAAATACTTAAGAAAGCTTTGATCACTGCACCTATTGTTCAGCCACTTGATTGGAATTTACCCTTTGAAATTATGTGTGATGCTAGTGATTATGCTGTAGGTGTTGTTATAGGGCAGAGAGTTCATAAGAAATTGAATGTTATCTAGTATGCTAGTAAAACTCTTGACACTGCCCAAAGAAATTATGCTACTACTGAAAAAGAATTCTTAGCAGCTATATTTGCTTGTGATAAGTTTAGACCTTATATTGTTGATTCCAAAGTTACTATTCACACAGAGCATGCTGCTATTAAATACCTTATGGAAAAGAAAGATGCTAAGCCTAGACTTATTAGATGGGTTCTCTTGATCCAAGAATTTGATTTTCATATTATTTATAGAAAGGGAGCTAAGAACCCCGTTGCAGACAACTTGTATAGGTTAGAGAATGTTCTTGATGACCCACTACCTATTGATGATAGCTTTCCTGATGAACAACTAGCGGTCATTAATGCTTCTCGTACTGCTCCTTGCTATGCTGATTATGCTAATTATATTGTTGCTAAATTTATACCACCTAGTTTCACATACCAGCAAAATAAAAAGTTCTTTTATGATTTAAGACATTACTTCTGGGATGACCCACACCTTTATAAAGAAGGACTAGATCGTGTTATTAGACATTGTGTACCTGAACATGAACAGGAACAGATCCTACGCAAGTGTCATTCTGAATCACATAAGGTATTGCAATCCGGTTTTTATTGGCCTACTCTCTTCAAAGATGCTCGTAAGTTTGTCTTGTCTTGTGATGAATGCCAAAGAATTGGTAATATTAGTAGACGTCAAGAAATGCATATGAACTATTCTCTTGTTATTGAACCATTTGATGTTTGGGGCTTTTATTATATGGGACCTTTTCCTGCCTCTAATGGTTACACACATATTTTAGTTGCTGTTGATTACGTTACTAAGTGGGTAGAAGCTATTCCAACTAGTAGTGCTGATCATAACACATCTACTAAGATGCTTAAAGAAGGTTTTTTCCGAGGTTTGGAGTCCCTAGATATCTTATGACTGATGGTGATTCACATTTTATTCATGGTGCTTTCCGTAAGATGCTTGCTAAGTATGATGTTAATCATAGAATTGCATCTCCTTATCACCTGCAGTTTAGTGGTCAAGTAGAGTTGAGCAATAGAGAGCTCAAATTAATTTTGCAAAAGACTGTCAATAGATCTAGAAAGAATTGGTCCAAGAAACTTGATGATGCATTATGGGCCTATAGAACTGCATATAAAAATCCTATGGGTATGTCTCCCTATAAGATGGTTTATGGAAAAGCATGTCACTTACCTCTTGAACTTGAACATAAAGCATACTGGGCTATTGAAGAGCTCAACTTTGACTTCAAACTTTGGGTGAGAAGAGGTTATTTGATATTAGCTCACTCGATGAATGGAGAACCCAGGCCTACGAGAATGCCAAGCTTTTCAAGGAAAACGTTAAAAGATGGCATGACAAAAGGATACAAAAGCGAGAATGTAACATAGGTGATTATGTGTTGCTATTCAACTCTCGTTTAAGTTTTTTTGCAGAAAAACTTCTCTCTAAATGGGAAGGTCCTTACGTTATCGAGGAGGTCTATCGTTCCGGTGCCATAAAAATCAACAACTTCGAAGGCACAAGTCCGAGGATGGTGAACGGTCAAAGAATCAAACATTATATCTCAAGTAATCCTATCAATGTTGAAACTAATATTATTGAGACCGTAACCCCAAAGGAATACATAAGGGACACTTTCCAGAATGTTTCAGACTCCGAAAAGGAATAGGTACGTGGTACGGTAAGTAAACCGACTCCAAAACAATTCTAATGGCATTTTTTCTCCGTTTTGGAATATTTAAGAATTTTGGGAAGAAAGAAGTAATCCGGGAAGGACACGAGGCCTCCACGAGGGTGGAGGGCGCCCCCCCCCCTTACTGGGTGTGCCCCTTGTCTCGTGGGCACCTCGTGTGCCTCCCGGACTCCGTTTTCTTGCATGTTACGTATTAGGTCATTAAAAATTCATTATATAATCTCCTGAAGGTTTTGACCACCGTATCACGGAAACATCCTCTGTTTTGTTTCGAGTTGTTTCTACCGCAGATTAGAGCAATATGTCGTCCCAGGATTCGGAAAGAGAAAGCTATGTGGCTGATTACCTTGCAGACCCTAAGGTCTACGGGGACTTAGAGCATGATGGCTCGACTACCGAGGAAGAAGAAGACTATGAGCGTAAGGGAAAGGAGGAGATGAGCTAAGACGAATATGAAGCCCCATTACCTCAACCTGGGGATATGCATGTGGAGTTTAAAAAGTCAAGCCTCCCTGATAGAGCAAACAATCCAAAGATCGAGTTTATTCCTTTTCGTCTCTTGCAGGAAAACAAACAGGAACTATGCAAAAAGATATTAAGCCTTGAGCAGGAAATTGATGATCTAAGGGAGCAAAATTCCATCCTCAAGCGTAAATTGAAGAGACAGCCTACATCACCGACAACTCCTACTTCACCACCTCCGAGGACATAATCACATGGGTATGGGCACTCCCCTTGGCAACTGCCAAGCTTGGGGGAGGTGCCCCAGTATCGTATCACCATCACACTCCTATCTTTACCGTTTTACTTAGTTCCATCCTTTTAGTAATATCTTGATCTAGTAGATTGAAGTTTTGGTATGAATTAGCTTTGAGTTTTGCTTTGTGATCTCTTTATGTAATCGAGTCCGAGCTCTCTATAATAAAGATTAGTGTTGAGTCAAGGGCTTTGCTATCTTGCTATGATCTTGAGGAAGTAGAAAGAATAAAAAGAATAAAAGAGTTCATATTGATCTTTTGGATAGTAATGACTTCACATATAAAAAGTATGAGGCATAAAAGTTGTTGAGAGTTGACAAACATAGTTTTGGTTATCGTTGCAATTATTCGGAAGTAATAAAGAAAGAGAGATTTTCACATATAAATATACTATCTTGGACATCTTTTATGATTGGGAGCACTCATTAAGTATGACATGCTAAAGAAATATGTTGGACAAGGAAGACAACGTAATGGTTTATGTTTTCTCACATCTCAATTGAAATATATTGTCATTGATCTTCCCAACATGTTGAGCTTGCCTTTCCCTCTCGTGCTAGCCAAAATTCCTTGCACCAAGTAGAGATACTACTTGTGCTTCTAAATATCCTTAAGCCTAGTTTTTGCCATGAGAGTCCACCATATCTACCTATGGATTGAGTAAGATCCTTCAAGTAAGTTGTCATGTTGCAAGCAATAAAATTTGCTCTCTAAATATGTATGACTTATTAGTGCAGAGAAAATAAGCTTTATACGATTGTGTGATATGGAAGTAATAAAAGTGACAGACTGCATAATACAGGTTCAGATCACAAGTGGCAATATAAAGCGACGTTCTTTTGCATTAAGATTTTATGCATCCAACCCTAAAAGCACATGACAACCTCTGCTTCCCTCTATGAAGGGCCTATCTTTTACTTTATGTCTTTTACTTTATGCAAGAGTCAAGGTGATCTTCACCTTTCCCTTTTTCATATCATCCTTTGGCAAGCACCTCGTGTTGGAAAGATCCTGGTATATATATCCAACTGGATGTAAGTTACTATGAGCTGTTATTCTTGACATCACCCAAAGGTGAATACGTTGGGAGGCAACATTATAATCCCCTATCTTTCTCAGTGTCTGATTAAAACTCCATAACCCCAAGTATTGCGTGAGTGTTAGCAATTGCAGAAGACTACATGATAGTTGAGTATGTGGACTTGCTGAAAAGCTCTATTATTGACTCTTTCTGATGTTATGATAAATTGCAATTGCTTCAATGACTGGGATTATAGTTTGCTAGTTTTCAATAAAGTTTCAGAACCATACTTTACATTGTGAATAGATTGTTACTTGAGCATGAGAAATCATATGACAAAATCTATATATGTTGTTGTTATAAGAATAATCATGATGCCCTCATGTCCGTATTTTATTTTTATCGACACCTCTATCTCTAAACATGTGGACATATTTTTTCGATTTCGGCTTCCGCTTGAGGACAAGGGAGGTCTAAGCTTGGGGGAGTTGATACGTCCATTTTGCATCATGCTTTTATATCAATATTTATTGCATTATGGGCTATTATTACACATTATGTCACAATACTTATGGCTAGTCTCTCTTATTTTACAAGGTTTATCATGAAGAGGGAGAATGCCGGTAGCTGGGATTCTGGCTGAAAAAGGAGCAAATATTGGAAACCTATTATGCACAACTCCAAAAGTCCTGAAAATCCACGAAATCCATTTTTGGAATTAATAAGAATTTTTGGGCAAAGAAAGTACCGGAGGGGGACCACACCCTGGCCAGGAGGGTGGGGGCGCCCCCCACCCCCTACTGGGCACGCCCCTGTCTCCTGGCCCCCCTGTTGGCCCTTCGGTGCCCATATTCTGCTATATGAAGGCTTTCACCCTGGAAAAAAAATCAGAGGCAAGCTTACGGGATGAAACTCCGCCGCCATGAGGCGGAACCATCTAGGGCTCCAGTGGAGCTGTTCTGCTGGGAAAATTTGCCTCCGGGAGGGGGAAATCATCACCATCATCATCACCAATGATCCTCTCATCAGGAGGGGGTCAATATCCATCAACATCTTCATCAGCACCATCTCCTCTCAAAACCCTAGTTCATCTCTTGTATCCAATCTTGTATCAAAACCACATATTGGTACCTGTGGGTTGCTAGTAGTGTTGATTACTCCTTGTAGTTGATGCTAATTGGTTTACTTGGTGGAAGATCAAACGTTCAGATCCTTAATGCATATTAATACTCCTCTGATGATGAACATGAATATGCTTTGTGAGTAGTTATGTTTGTTCCTGAGGACATGGGTGAAGTCTTGCTATTAGTAGTCATGTGAATTTCGTATTCGTTCGATATTTTGATGAGATGTATGTTGTCTCTCCTCTAGTGGTGTTATGTGAACGTCGACTACATGACACTTCACCATTATTTGGGCCTAGAGGAAGGCATTGGGAAGTAATAAGTAGATGATGGGTTGCTAGAGTGACAGAAGCTTAAACCCTAGTTTATGCATTGCTTCGTAAGGGGCTGATTTGGATCCATATGTTTCATGCTATGGTTAGGTTTACCTTAATAATTCTTCTGTAGTTGCGGATGCTTGAAATAGGGGTTAATCATAAGTGTGATGCTTGTCCAAGTAAGGGCAGTACCCAAGCACTGGTCCACCCACATATCAAATTATCAAAGTACTGAACGCAAATCATATGAGCGTGATGACAACTAGCTTGACGATAATTCCCATGTGTCCTCGTGAGCGCTTTTCTCATTATAAGAAATTGTCCAGGCTTTTCCTTTGCTACAAAAAGGATTGGGCCACCTTGCTGCACTTTATTTACTTTCATTGCTTGTTACTCGTTACAAACTATCTTATCACAAAACTATCTATTACCTACAATTTAAGTGCTTGTAGAGATTACCTTACTGAAAACCGCTTGTTATTTCCTTCTGCTCCTCATTGGGGTTCGACACTCTTACTTATCGAAAGGACTATGATAGATCCCCTACACTTGTGGGTCATCAGCTTCCTCAAATTTCCCTAGGTCTTCGTGAGCAAGCGAGTTGGATGCACAACCACTTAGTTTCTTTTTGAGCTTTCATAAACTTATAGCTCTAGTGCATCCGTTGCATGGCAATCCCTACTTGCTCACATTGATATATATTGATGGGAATTTCCATAGTCCGTTAATACGCCTAGTTGATGTGAGACTATCTCCTTCTTTTTGTCTTCTCCACAACCACCATATTCCTTTCCACCTATAGTGCTATATCCATGGCTCATGCTCATGTATTGCGTGAAAGTCAAAAAAGTTTGAGAACATCAAAAGTATGAAACAATTGCTTCACTAACACCGGGGTTGTGCATGATGAAATACTTTGTGTGATGAATATGGAGCATAGCCAGACAATATGATTTTGTAGGGTTAACTTTCTTTGGCCATGTTATTTTGAGAAGACATGATTGCTTTCTAGTATGCTTGAAGTATTATTGTTTTTATGTCAATATTGAACTTTCGCTTTGAATCTTATGGATCTGAATATTCTTGCCACAATTAAGAATATGACATGGATAAATATGTTAGGTAGCATTCCACATCAAAACAATCTGTTTTCATCATTTGCTACTCGAGCACGAGCAGGAATTAAGCTTGGGGATGCTTGATATGTATCCAACATATCTATATTTTTTTATTGTTCCATGCTATTATATTATCTATTTTAGATGCTTTATATGCAATAATATGCTATTTTATATTATTTTTGGGACTAACCTATTAACTTAGAGCCTAGTGCCAGTTTTCTGGCATTTCCTTGTTTTTGAGTTTTACAGAAAAGGAATATCAAACGGAGTCCAAACAAGCTAAAAATTTATGGTGTTATTTTATGGACCTGAAGAGACCCATGGAGCATTGGAATAGGGCTAGAAGAATCCCAAGGCAACCACAAGCCTAGGGGGCGCCCCCCCTAGGGTGCGGCCCTGGCTGGTGTGCCCCTCGGGCACTCCCCTAACTTTTTTCTGACACCAAAAATAAGGATAAATATAGAAACACCTGAAAAGAACCCTAGATAAGAAGTTCCACCGCCACAAGCCTCTGTAGCCACGAAAAACCTCTCAGGAGCTCGCACCGGCACCCTGCCGGAGGGGGGAAACCATCACCGGAGGCCATCTTCATCATCCCAGCAGCTACCACGACAAGGAGGGAGTAGTTCGCCCTCTGGGCTAAGGGTATGTACCAGTAGCTATGTGTTTGATCTCTCTCTCTCTCTCTCTCTCTCATGTTCTTGATTCGGCACAATCTTGATGTATTGCGAGCTTTGTTACTATAGTTGGATCATATGGTGTTTCTCCCCCTCTATCTTCTTGTGATGAATTGGGTTTTACATTTGAGGTTTCGCTATTATATGATTAATACATTTATGGATTTGAGAACACTTGATGTATGTATTGCATGGGATACCCGTGGTGACAATGGGGTGTTCTATTGATTCACTTGATGTATGTTTTGGTACTCAACTCGCGGATTCCCGAGGTGACATTCGGGTAATCTATGCATAGGGGATGATGCATGTTTTCATCCTTGTTTCTACGGTAGAAATCTTGGGGCACTCTTTGAGGTATTTTGTGTTGTATTGAATATTATGAATCTGAAGTTGTTTGACGCATATCGTATAATTGAACCATGGACTCTTGAGGTGACATTGGAGTATCTAGGTGACATTAGGGTTAATTGATGTGTATCATATGGTGTTATTTTACTACGAACTCTAGGGTTGTTTGTGACACTTATAGGAATAGCCCAATAGATTGATCAGAAAGAATAACCTTGAGGTGTTTTCGTACCCTACAAGCAATTTCATGTTATGTTCTCCGCAATAGGAACTTTGGAGTGATTCTTTGTTGCGGGTTGAGGGATTGTTATATGATCCAATCATGTTATCATTGTCGAGAGAACTTGCACTAGTGAAAGTATGAACCCTAGGCCTTGTTTCCGAGCATTGCAACACTATTTTTGCTCATTTTACCACTTGTTACCTCGCTGTTTTTATTTATTTAGATTACACAAAACCTATATCTACCATCCATATTACACTTTTATCACCATCTCTTCTCTGAACTAGTGCACCTATACAATTTACCATTGTATTGGGTGTCTTCGGGACACACGAGACTCTTTGTTATTTGGTTGCAGGGTTGTTTGAGAGAGACTATCTTCATTCTATGCCTCCCACAGATTGATAAACCTTAGGTTATCCACTTGAGGAAAAATTGCTACTGTCCTACAGAACTCTGCGCTTGGAGGACCAACACGAGTCTACAAGAAGAAGGTTCCATAGTAGACATCAATCATCAAGTATATCATCTTCCACATTTATTTTTGGTTCACTCTCATGAGGCATAACAATAATGGGAGCAACATCATTTGGGAGTGATACCTTTTTACCTTTGCTTCTTCATCTTTTCTTTTTCTTCTCCACGTCACATGTGGGTTTAATCCACTTTTTGGAGCTCCTTATTGATGAGATTGGTTGCATAGGGAGCTCATTCTTGTAACATGTTTCATCACGAGAGACAATAAGGAAAGTGGAGATCTTTACCCTTTCATTAGTATTTCTTTTACATTCTATTGGTTTTCCAATCTTTCTATAGTTGGCAATATAAGTATTTTCATTGCAATTTACCATGCAAAACATATATATTTCTTTAAGAGTAGTTTCAACATGGTCGGTGAATATGAATGCTTCAAACCAACTATTTTTATGTGACAATTCTTCACACCCAAAAAATAAACAAAGTTCATTATAAAGTTCAAGGGTGATCAAGTTATTTCTATATTTAGCCACGATTCGTTCATGAAAAAGTGTGCATTGGAAATTAATATGACCAACTCTATTGCAAAGTTCACAAGTAATGGGGTGAAGAGAGAATAATTTTGTAGCAAATTTATCTATCACCTTAAGCCAACGATTGGTTTGATCATGTTTATGCTTCTTACGAAATCTATCATCCCTATAAGGCATGTCTTCACAAACTCTATTCACTCCACAAAAAATTGACATGCTTATAAGAAACACCTTTATGATGACTAGTGAAATCATCATTAGTATCATGAATATTCATAGCAAGCACACTAACAACATTGCAATCATGTTTATCATTCAAAGATTTACTGCCAAACATTTTATTGACTTCTTCTAACAATTGAGCACAATTTTTCCTTTCCATTATTTTCACAGAAGACATTATAAAGATGAATAATATGAGGCAACCTCAATTCCATTTTTTGTAGTTTTATTTTATCATCCAAACTAGTGATGAAATAAGAAACTAAAAGATTCGGTTGCAAGATCTAAAGATATACCTTCAAGAACTCACCTCCCCCGCAACGGCGCCAGAAAAGAGCTTGATGTCTACTATGCAACCTTATTCTTGTACACTCGTGTTGGGCCTCCAAGCGTAGAGTCTTGTAGAATAGTAAAAAAAATCTCTCAAGAGGATGACCTAAGGTTTATCAATCTATGGGAGGCGTAGGATGAACATGGTCTCTCTCAAACAACCCTGCAACCAAATAGCAAAGAGTCTCTTGTGTCCCCAACACACCCAATACAATGGTAAATTGTATAGGTGCATTAGTTCGGCGAAGAGATGGTGATACAAGTGTAATATGGATGGTAGAAATATATTTTTATAATCTGAATAAATAAAAATAGCAAGGTAACTAGTAATAAAAGTGAGCACAAATGGTATAGCAATGCTTGAAAACAAGGCCTAGGGTTCATACTTTCACTTGTGCAAAATCTCTCAACAATGGTAACATAATTGAATCATATAACAATCCCTCAACGTGCAACAAAGAATCACTTCGAAGTTTGTATCGGAGAACATAGGATGAAAACATGCATCAACCCCTATACATAGATTACTCCAATGTCACCTCGGGAATGCGCGAGTTGAGTACCAAAACATACTTCAAGTGAATCAATAAAACATCCTATTGTCACCACAGATATCCCATCGCAAGACATACATGAAGTGTTCTGAAATCCAATACTCAATCCAACATAACGAAACCTCAAAGAGCAAGACTCAACTCATCACAATAAGGTAGAGGGGGAGAAACACCATATGATCCAACTATAGTAACAAAGCTCGCACTATATCAAGATCATGTCAAATCAAGAACGAGAGAGAGAGAGAGAGAGAGAGAGAGAGATCAAAAACATATCTACTGGTACCTAACCTCTGCTCCGAGGGTGAACTACTGCCTCCTCGTCATGGAGACCACTGGGATGATGAAGATGACCTCCGGTGATGATTTCCCCATCTAGTAGGGTGCCACAACGGTTCCCGATTGGTTGGCGTGGATACAAAGGCTTGTGGTGGCGGAACTTTCGATCTAGGGGTCTTTTCAAAGGTTTCTATATTCATAAATTTTTTGGCATCAGAAACAAGTCAGGGGGGTGCCTGAGGGGCCCATAAGCCCTCAGGGCGCGCCCCCTGGCTTGTGGACTCCTCGGGACTTTTCTGGTCCAGCTCTGGTGCTTCGGGGGTCTGTTTTGGTTAATAAAGAATCACCGTAAATTTTTAGCCCATTCTAAGAACTTTTATTTCTGCACAAAAACCGACACCATGGTAGTTTTGCTGAAAACAACATCAGTCCGGGTTAGTTCTAATCAAATCATACCAAAACCATATAAAATTGTTGTGAACATGGCATGAATACTTCATAAATTATCGATACATTGGAGACGTATCAGCACCCCCAAGCTCAATTCTTGCTCGTCCTCGAGTAGGTTAATGATAAAAAAAGAATTTATGAAGTGTGAATGCTACCTAACATATTTATCAATGTAATCTTCTTTATTGTGGCATGAATGTTCAGATCCATAAGATTCAAAACAAAAGTTTAATATTGACATAAAAACAATGATACTTCAAGCATACTAATAAAGAAATCATGTCTTCTCCAAATATCATGGCCAAAGAAAGTTATCCCTACAAAATCATATAGTCTAGCTATGCTCTATCTTCATCTCACAAAGTATTTCATCATGCACAACCCCTGTATTAGTCAAGCAATTTCTTCATACTTTAGTATTCTCAAACTTTTCAACTTTCACGGAATACATGAGCATGAGCCATGTATATAGCACTATAGGTGGAGTAAAATATGGTGCTTGTGGATAAGAAAAAAGAAGGATAAAGTCTCACATCAACTAGGCAAATTAATGGGTTATGGAGATGCCCATCAATTCATATCGATGCAAGTGAGTAGGGATTGCCATGCAACGGATGCACTATATCTATAAGTGTATGAAAGCTCAAACGAAAACTAAGTGGGTGTGCATCCAAGTTGCTTGTTCATTAAGACCTAGGGCAATTTGAGGAAGCCCATCATTGGAATATACAAGCCAAGTTCCAAAATGAAAAATTCCCACTAGTATAAGAAAGTGATAAAATAGGAGACTCTCTATCATGAAAAACATGGTGCTACTTTGAAGCACAAGTGTAGAAAAGGATAGTAGCATTGTCCCTTCTCTCTTATTCTTTCATTTTTCATTTTCTCATTTTTTTCTATTTTTTTGTTTGGGCCCTTCGGCCTCTTTTTTTTAAAAATGGGCTCTTTGGCCTCTTTTTATTTTTTTAAGTATGGAGTCTCATCCCAACTTGTGAGGGAATTGTAGCCTCCATCATCCTTTCCTCACATGGGACAATGCTCTAATAATGATGATCATCACACTTTTATTTACTTATAACTTAATACTAGAACAAAGATATGACTCTATATGAATGCCTCCAGCGATGTACTAGGATGTGCAATGATGAAGAGTGACATGTACAAAAATATGAATGGTGGCCAAGCCACAAATACTATGCCAACTACATGATCATGCAAAGCAATATGATAATGATAGTATGTGTCATAATAAATGGAACAATAGAAGTTGCATGGCAATTTATTTCGGAATGGCTATGGAAATGCCATAATAGGTAGGTATGGTGGCTGTTTTGAGGAAGGGTAAATGGTGGTTTAATGCACCGGGAAAAGTTGCGCGGTACTAGAGAGGCTAGCAATGGTGGAAGGCTGAGAGTGCGTATAATCCATGGACTCAACATTAGTCATAAAGAACTCACACACTTATTGCAAAAGTTTATTATCCATCAAAAGAAAGTACTAATACACATCCTCCTAGGGGAGAGTGTCGGTGTACTAGAGTAGGGGTACCCTAGTATCCTGAACTTGTGCACGGGCAGTTGCAGCACCCCGCGGCAAGGCTTGCCGGGTGACCACCAAGGTCCTCCATGGTTCCTTTGGAGCCATTCAAGAACAAAGTATTTAAGCTCAGGAAACAAGGCCCCGGCAAGAGGAGCTTGCCGGGAAGGCCAATCAAGGCATTTCGAGGAACTTGCCGCGACGCGCCACGCGTCCCGGCAAGGCCCGGTGAGCGACAAGCTTCCGGACGCGACAAGGCAACAGCCACGGCAAGGCGCTTGCCGCGGCAGGCAACCACTCTGTACCCACGCTCCAGCACATCCACCAACGTGTCGCTCTGGGGGCCTTTCCAGGCGCGCGTGATGGGAGGCTGTGCAGCCAGCGGTGCACGGTGGCATGCGAAGCTGACAAGACTGCCATCATGGCGAGCGGTGGCGCCCCTGACGGTCCCTTTTTACACTATTTGGGCGACGCAGACGGGCATTTAATGCCTTTGTCCCCTGCCGTCAGGGTTAGGTAGGATTCACTGTGCAGGTGGTTGTACCAACCGCAACCCTTTTTTTTCATTTTTACCCTTCTCTGCGTTGCCACCTGTCGGCGACCCCTTTGAACATATAAAAGGAGGCCCATGCGCAACGTAGAGGGGGTTCGGTTCGCTTCGGTTAGGAACCAGAGAACACTCACGCTCGGTCTCGTGTGTACTGTAGCACTCAGTGCTCCCGAGCAAGAACACAATACAATCAGACAAGCAGCAGTACGAGTGTTATCTCTCCGGAGAGCTCCGAAGCTGGGTAAACTGCTCGTGTGTTTCGCCTCGATCTGCTCTTCGTGCGATCTCCGCCCCCCGCTGAACCAAAAGGGGCCCGGTCTGCCAGCCCCATAGGTGTTCGTGGATCAGTTTCCCCAACATCTTTGGCGCGCCAGGTAGGGGGCGTCGAGATTGTGTGAACCTGATCCGGCGTTCACACGAACTAGATCTTCATTTTCTTCATCGACATGCCACCGAAGAAGAAAACTTCGGCGGCAGCTACTCCGTCCACGTCACTTCCACCACCACTGGAGCAAACGGGTGGTGGAGTAGACGCCGGCGGAAGAACGAACGTCGACGAGGAAGCTCACGATGCTGCCAGGTCCAAGGACAAGGCTGCACAAACCTCAGCGTCCGTACATGTACCGCGCCCATCTCAGGAGGCGCAGGACCGACAGCGTCATGGTACTCGCAGTACCATACGTTTGTTGGGCCAAGATCGAGCATGTGGATCTCGGGGTGCTCAAGACCAGCATGCGCGCCAACATGCTGGCACGAGCGAGGCACGGTCGCCTGGACGGGATACTGCTCCTTCTAACATAGTTAGAAGTCCGAGCATATCCCGCTCCTCGCACCGTTCGCCACTGCCGCCCACCACTCTAGCAGAAGCTTTGGCGCGAGCTCAACTGCTCCTGGATTACCCTCCAGCGGAAGACAAGATCGACCAATGGAGGGCCACCATTCAGAGTCTCATCGGCTTTGCCAACGGCGACACTCCGCGGCAGCCAAGTGCATCGCGGCCGCGGCAGGACTGCCAGGCATGAGCCAGTGGCGACGAAACCGCTGGGGGTGCAACCACCATGCACTCTCCATCCCGAAGGCCAAGATCGCCGACTCGTCGGATCCACCTCGATAGCGACTCCACCGCATCATCAGATCCACGAGCTCGTCGCGATCAGCGCCAAGTTCTTCACGAACGACAGCAAGAAGACGCTCGTACTCGCATCAAGCGCCAAAGAGAAGCGCGGCATCAATCCGACAAGCGTGCTAGGCCCTCTATTGACGTGCATGCGCCAGGGGAACCAGGTGACTTGCCGTACGCGGTAGGTTGCCCTGCGTTCACTCATGAGCTACGGCAAATCCAGTGGCCCAGTACGAAGAATTTCAAGCCAGATGTACCAGAGAAGTACGACGGCAAGTCGCATCCGTCGGAGTTCCTCAGCATCTACACCATCACAGTGCAAGCTGCTGGGGGGCGGGACGACAAGATCCTTGCCAACTACTTCCCGCTGGTGCTCAAGCCCAATGTCAGATCCTGGCTCATGCACTTGCCGGACAACTCCATATCCTCCTGGGCAGATCTATGCCATCAGTTTGTCGGCGCCTTTACAGGCGGCCACAAGCCTCATGGCCAAGAGAGTGACCTTCATCTGCTCGCCCAGAAGGAAGGAGAGCCCCTGCGCAAGTACATTCAGAGATTCAGCCGTGTACAGCACAACATTCCAGATGTCCACCCTGCCGCGGTGATCAGCGCGTTCCATCAGAACATGCGGAACCGCAGGATGCGGGAGGAGATGGCGATGTGCAAGATCAGAGACATCAGTGAGCTATATGCCCTGGCCGACAAGTGTGCACGTGCTGAGGAAGGGAGGAAACTCCCCGGAGAGAATACAGGAGCAGGAGGATCTGATAGTGAGGAGACTGCCCCGGCAAGGAAGAACCGGCAGCGGAACAACAGGAAGAAGAAAGGCAAAGATGTGCTAGTTGTTGAGCAGTCCGGCAAGAAAGCCGAAGCTGGTAGCTCCGGCAAGGAGGTTGCCGCAGCTATGGCGATCGCCGACAAGCAGGACGGCACCAACAAACAATACTGCAAGATCCACCGCACTAAGGGCCATGACCTCCAGAGCTGCAAGAAGGTCGAGCAGCTTGTTGAGCAGCAAAAGGCTGAATACGAGCGGCGCGACAAGGAGAAAGCCCAGGAAGGTGCTGGAGGAGCTAGCAAGAAACGTCCCGGGCGAGGAGGACGCCGCGGCAAGGCCAATCAGCGGCAAGGAGACAGATCTCCCCACGGCCGCGACAAGGATGAAGATGACGACGACGATGAAGATATGGATGAAGATGAGACCGATGAGCAGGAGTTCCAGAAAGCCACAGAGGTCCTGTGCGTTGACGGTGGTGCTTCTCTGCATACTTCACACCGCTAGCTCAAGCAGTGGGTGCGGGAAGTCAATGCACCAGAACCACCCATCGAGTCACGCAAGCCTCTGAAATGGTCAAGCACGCCTATCATCATTGATATTGAGGACCACCCAGATCGCATAACTGCGGTCGGGTGCTTGCCGATGTTGGTTTCACCAACTATCCGCAACCTCAAGGTCACCAAGATGTTAGTTGACGGCAGGGCCGGCTTGAACCTGATCTCCTCCGCGGTGCCAGATCCCTGATAGCGAGCTCGAAGAGACCGACACATTTCAAGGAATCAATCCGGGGAGGAGCAAGCCAAAGGGAAAGATCATGTTGCCGGTAACATTTGGCAGTGAGTTGAACTTCAGGACAGAGAGGGTCACTTTTGACGTTGCTGACTTCCCATTGCCTTACAATGGGATACTTGGTCGTCCAGCACTCGCCAAGTTCATGGCAGCCTCTCACTATGCATACAACGTACTGAAGATGCCAGGCCCGATAGGTGTCATCTCTGTCCCTGGCAACAAGAAGGATGCCCTTATCTGCACCGACAAGATCTACCGGGAAGCAGCAGCCGCAACAGATCGCAAGTCACTTTCCGCTGAAGCTCCCGGGGCGAAGAATAAGATCAAGTCCAGCAAGAGTTCTGATGCCCACTCCGTCAAGCGCACCTCTTCGGAGTGCTGCGCTACCGTCGAGGACGCACCATCGAGCTCCACTGGCAAGTGTAAGAAGACAATGGCAGCTCCACCAGAGACCAAGAAGGTGTCCGCCAAGGAGGACGGCACTGGTGGTACCTTCACCATCAGCGCCACTCTCGACCCTAAATAGGAAAGCGCGCTCGTTGCTTTCCTGCAGGCGAACGTCGACGTGTTTGCATGGCAGCCGTCTGACATCCCCGGTGTTCCCAGGAAGGTAATCGAGCACCATCTTGCCGTCTGTCCTCATGTGTGGCCCGTCAAAGCAGAAAGTCAGGAAACAAGCATTGGAGCGCCAAGAATTCATTGCAGAAGAGATCAAGAAATTGGAAGCAGCAGGCCTTGTCAGAGGAGTGCTCCATCCTACGTGGTTGGCCAATCCTGTAGTCGTGCGCAAGGCAAACGGGAAATGGAGGCTTTGTATTGACTATACCGATGTTAATAAAGCTTGTCCCAAAGACCCATTTCCCTTGCCGCGCATCGACCAGATTGTTGACTCCACGGCCGGATGTGACTTGCTTTCATTTCTTGATGCATACTCAGGATATCATCAGATCTTCATGGCAGAAGAGGATGAGGAGAAGACCGCATTCATTACCCCATGTGGCACATATTGCTTCGTACGGATGCCTTTCGGTTTGAAGAATGCTGGTTCAACATTTGCAAGGGTAGTCCATGACGCTTTTGAACCGCAAATGCACAGAAATCTGGAAGCCTATATGGATGACATAGTGGTCAAGAGCAAGGACAAAGCAACTCTAATTCAAGATTTAGACGAAACCTTTGCAAATCTGTGCAAGATCAACCTCAAGATTAACCCCGAGAAGTGTGTGTTTGGAGTCCCTTCGGGCAAGCTTCTTGGGTTCTTCGTGTCTCAACGGGGAATTGAAGCCAATCCCGACAAGATCAAGGCCATTGAGAAGATTGAAGCACCAAGGCGCGTCAAGGATGTGCGGAGACTTGCCGGTTGCATAGCTGCTCTCAGCAGGTTTATCTCTAGGTCTGCTGAGCGCGCCCTGCCATTTTTCAAAATTTTGAAAAAGGCAGGTCCAATGAAATGGACTCCGGAGGCGGAGACTGCGCTGTAGGACTTGAAGAGATACCTGTCCTCCACTCCAACACTTGTCGCACCTAAACCACAAGAGAAGTTGCTGCTATATATAGCGGCAACCAATCAAGTGGTTAGTGCTGTGTTAGTAGCGGAGAGGGAGGCAGATGATGAGCCACCAACCACGGCAGACACATCCAGCTACAAGCAGAGGACTTCACCGGCAAGCTCTGGTCCCGACAAGGATGGATCTGCGCAGGAGCATGACAAGATGCAGAAGAGAATGGTGCAGCGCCCAGTTTACTTTGTCAGTTCCCTTCTGTAGGGGGCTAGGTCAAGGTACTCTGGTGTGCAGAAATTGCTTTTCGGCCTCCTCATGGCCTCGAGAAAGCTGCGCCATTACTTCCAAGCATATGAGATCACAGTCGTCACTCGTTTTCCAGTAAAGAGGATACTGCAAAATCCAGAAGCGACAGGCAGGATTATCGAGTGGGCACTGGAACTGTCAAGCTTTGGCCTCAAGTTTGAGAGCACTTCAACTATCCAAAGCAGAGCATTGGCAGAATTCATAGCAGAGTGGACGCCAACACCAGATGAAGAAATTCCAGAAACGAGCATCCCCGTCAAGGAAGCAAGCAAAGAGTGGCTGATGTACTTTGATGGTGCCTTCTCGCTGCAAGGAGCCGGTGCGGGCGTGCTACTTGTTGCACCCACCGGAGAGCACCTCAAGTACGTAGTCCAGATGCACTTTCCCAAGGAGCAAGCAACAAACAATACTGCAGAGTATGAAGGATTGCTTGCCGGTCTCAGGATCGCAGCGGACCTTGGGATCAAGAAGCTCATTGTCAGGGGTGACTCACAGCTTGTCCTCCTCCAAGTGAACAAGAATTATTAGAGTCCGTTGATGGAAGCATATGTTGATGAGGTGAGAAAGCTAGAAGAGCACTTTGACGGCCTGCAGATGGAACATGTTCCAAGAGCTCAGAATGACATTGCCGATGGCCTGTCGAAGTGCGCCGCACTAAAGTTACCTGTGGAACCAGGGATCTTTGTGGTCAAGCTGACTCAACCGTCCATAACGCCATCAACTGGACAGAGCAAGAAGAGGAAGTTGATTTCTGGTGACTACTTTCCGGCAGAGCTCCCCGAAGCCGCCGCCAAGAAGGTCCCCAAGATCAACACCAAGGATGCTGAGGAGCAGTCTGCTCCGACAAGCCTCAGGGTTTGTTCCGTTGAAGCAGACGCTCCCGACAAGTTTTGCTCCGGCAAGCTTGCCGGGGAACACCAAGCTCCGGCAGAGCCGCAAGCCCTTGCCATAGAAGCGGATGTTCCCGCAGCAGCAGATGTGCCTTTGGTCCTTATTGTCGAGCCGCAAGCTCCAGCATGGGCACAGCAGATTGTCCTTTTCCTTCAGACAGGAGAACTTCCCGAAGAACAAGAAGAAGCAGAAAGAGTATCCCGGCAGTCAAGTATGTACCAGTTTGTCGACAACACACTGTACAGAAGAAGACTCAACGGTGCGAAATTGAAGTGTATTCACCGGGAAGATGGACAAAAGCTGTTGGCAGAGATACATGGAGGCATATGTGGTCACCACATTGGCGCAAGAGCACTTGCCGGCAAAGCTTTCCGGCAAGGTTTCTTTTGGCTGACAGCCCTCCAGGATGCAACTGCACAAGTAACCAAGTGTGAAGCGTGCCAGTTCCATTCCAAGCAGATACACCAGCCAGCTCAAGCTCTCCAGACGATCCCTTTATCCTGGCCATTTTCGGTCTTGGGGCTCGACATCCTCGGCCCCTTTCCCCGAGCTGTCGGGGGCTTTGAGTACTTGTACGTTGCAATCGACAAGTTCACAAAGTGGCCGGAAGTGGAAGCAGTGAGGAAGGTGACAGCACAGTCAGCAGTCAAGTTCTTCAGGTCAATTGTTTGTCATTTTGGGATCCCTAACAGGATCATCACCGACAACGGCACGCAATTCACGAGCCGCACCTTCATGCAGTACGTCCAAGATCTTGGCGCCAAGGTCTGCTTCGCTTCTGTTGCTCATCCGAGAAGCAACGGTCAAGCGGAGAGGGCAAATGGTGAAGTGCTGCGCGGGCTCAAGACCAGGACTTTCGACAGGCTGCGCAAGTGCGGAAGGAACTGGATCGAGGAGCTGTCGATGGTTCTTTGGTCGATCAGGACGATGCCAAATCGAGCCATTGGCCAGACACCTTTCGCTCTAGTCTATGGAGCAGAGGTAGTTCTCCCCACGAAACTCGTATACGCGTCACCTTGAGTGCTCGCCTATGATGAGCTTGAGCAAGAGCAGCTGCGACAAGATGACGCGCTGCTCCTTGAGGAGGACCGTCTTCAGGCTGCTGTACGAGCTGCTCGATACCAGCAAGCTTTCCGCCGCTACCATAGCCGCAAAGTTAATGCCAGAAGCTTCGAGGAAGGCGACCTTGTTCTTCGGCGCGTTCAGTCCGCCAAGAATTCCAACAAGTTGACGCCGAAGTGGGAAGGCCCTTACCGGGTGAAACGAGTCACTAGGCTCGGCGTTGTCCGCCTTGAGACCAAAGATGGCACTCCGGTGAGCAACTCCTAGAACATTGAGCATCTTCGTAAGTTTTACCCGTAGGGCGTAGTTGCCGGACCCCGTTCTGGCAACCACCTTTTGTACAAGTCTTGCCGATGTTGCATGTAATCCTTTGTACAAAGCCGGGCGCAGATCCCGTGCATAAGTAAAGCTCATGTGCTCAGCACATCTTGTCAATTTCATGCTTTCTACTTTATATTTGCATGCATTATCTGACACTTTGTGCAGCACCTACCCCCGGTAAGCAATAACGAGCCGGAAGGCACCATATCTTTATTTTCTCTTCTTTCTTTTTCTAATAAAGGAAAGCAAGGTTCCCTCGCACACAAGTTTGCCGTGGGGAAAGGAGAAGATTATGATGTGGACCAGGCGTCGTTCAAGCAAGTTTCGCCTTGCCGGAAAACAAACGACAGAAAAGCTAAGTTGCCAAAGTTTGAGCAATCAATTTTTAAATTTTTAAGTTATATTCCTTGAACGACCGTACTTTGTATGGAAAACCTGTGCGCAGAGGAACCAACTCGTAGCTAGTTGCGCCCTTACTTTGTTTCGAGTCCGCTCAACAACTTAAGTGAGCTGCGACTAGTTGCGACAAGGTTTCTTGTCGGTAGCGGCACCGCCAGCAGGCCGCTGACGTCCCGCACTCAGCGCTCGCGGCTAAGGTGCCTGCGCCGGCAAGTTCCCTAAAAGCGTAGGGCAAAAACATACAAAGGAAGGAATCAAGTAAAGGGAATAACATAGCAAATCTCTACCCAAAATAGAGTTATATTACAAGATAGCTTGTCACAGCTCTAACAGATTGTTCTCGTGACATGACCAGCAGCGACAAAGAGAAAAAGAAACAGGCGGCCTAATCTACGCGATCGCCCTCAACTTCCTTGATCTCGCTCACCTTGTCCACAATGGGTGCGACAAGGGCCTTGAGCGCATACAGATCAGCATCCGGCGGCAAGGATTTGAGGACGTTGGTGAGGTTGAGGCCTGGATTGCGGAACGCCACCTTCATCAGCACCTTCTGGAGAGCTCCTGCGCAGATCTTGCGCGACTCGTCGGCCAGCTGCTTTGGGATCTTCTCCCGGAGTCGCTGGAGGGCCGTCGCCACGCCCTTGAAGAACAAGCTGAGCTTGGCGCTGGGTTGGAGGTGCTCGTCGGAGGAGTACCCGAGATCCTCCACCCCCAGCTGCGCCAACTCCCCGTTGATGGCGGCGGCAATATTCACCAGACCCTCAGTCCAGTGCTCCACAGTCTCTCTGAAGGCGTCGTGGGCGGCAGCGGCACTCGCCAGCAGCACCTCGTCGGCCTTGATCTTCTCCGACAAGGCCACCTCCTGCTCCCTGGCGCCATCCAGCGTCTGAGTCAAGGTGGCCAGCTTCAACTCGAGATCCGCATTGGAATCCTTGGCGGCGCTGAGCTCCTTGCTCCTCTCTGCGAGAAGGCCTTGCAGCTCACCATGAGCGGCAGCATCCTTCTCGCGCTCACGCTTGAGCGCGGCGAGCTCCTCGCCGCTCGCCCGGAGATCAGCCTCCAGGTGCGCTACCTTTGCCTCCAGCTCCTTCTTGGCGGCCTCAGCAGCTGCGGCAGCATCCCTTGCCTCCTTGAGAGCCCCGCCAATCGCTTGCTCGCGCGCGGCAAGCTCCTCCTCATGGCTGTCAAGATTGACCTTGCGCTGCGCCAACTCTCCTTCATGCGCAAATAAGTTTTCGGCGACAAGTCGTTGCTTCTCTTCAACTTCAGCCTTCTCGAGGAGGAAGGCTTCCCGCTCCTTGAGAAGTTGCTCCCGCTCCTCCGCCAAGGACCGGAGAGCTTCCTGCCTGAGGCCTCGGAGCTCCTCCGCGCGCTTCTCAATATCAACTCCCGCCTTCACGACAAGTGCTTCTCGGGACGCCAGCTTGGCTTGTCGAGCGCGGTAGAGCGATAGCAGCTTCCGCAGCAGCCGCTCCTCCTCAGACTCGTCGCTGCTGCTGCTTGGCGCGTCGACCAGCGTCAGCCTAGCGGAGGCGAGCACTTCTCCGTCCAAACTTTCTCCTTCGACCGGCGCCCTGGAGCTTGACGCCCAGGGGAGCTTGATGAAGATACCGTCGCCGGCCTTCAAGTAGGCGCCGGACTGGGGCTCTTCGGAGCCTGGCGCTGCAGCATCGGCGGAGGGATCGGCGGTCGGCGTAGCGCCTGGCGCTCCTGCGGCCTCGGGGCCGTCAGTGCGATCGCCGGATCCCTCGCCCGCTTCTGCGGCGGCAGCCTTGGCGGCCTCTTCGCCGGCGGGATCATCAACACCGGCCTCTTCTTCGGTGGCGACAGCGTCGTCGTTGTTGCCGCGCATGTCCTCCTCGTCGGCGGCCTCTGTCTCCATCGGCTCCGTGGCGGGTGGATCTGACGACCGAAGAGGGGAGAAAGGTCAAGCAAATGTTCAAGAAGAAAATCAGAAGAAGAAGAACCCGAAGGGGAGTTTTCAGGCAAAAAGGTTACCTATACTTGGATCTGCAGTCGTGGTCTCAACCACCGGAGGATCACTGGCGCTGTCCCTTGCCGGAGAATTGCCCCTTGCCGGAGAGTTCTCCCTTGTCGGAGAACGCTCCCTTGCCGGGAAAGCCTCCCTTGGCGGTGTAGTCGAAGCAGATAGCACTTCGGGAGCGGCCTCCGGGTCCTCCTTGTGAGGCTGCTCTGCTCCTACACAAACCAACAGACAGATATCAGCAAAAGAAGAGCACCCATGCGCGCCTGACAGCATGAAGTAAACCATATACTTACGTGGGGGGCTGCGCTGGGAGCTGCTTTGAGGAATGGTTGCCGGGTCCGACAAGGTGGTCTCGGACATGTCCTCTGCCGTCGTGGTGGGGTCATCTTCGATGACAATCACCGGGGCCTTGGCTCTCTTTGCTGCTCTCTGGGCCAGTGTCCTAAAAAGGAATGGGTTCAGATCGAAGCAAGTCAGATACAAGACGAAAGCAACAAGATAGCAAGAATTGAAGAACTACGAGGACAGCAAGGAATCTTACTCTTCTTCTTCCTCGTCGGAGCTGAGCGCGGAGAGATCGAAGTCCGGCTCGCCTCCGGTGCGACAAGGCGGAGGAGTAGGCTCCCTCGCCCGCTTGGCAGGAGCAGCAGCGGTGGACTGGGAAGACCCCGCTCCAGTTGCCGCAGTGGCGTGAGGCGCTCCCGCAGCAACGGTGCTTGCCGCGGTAGAGCGTGTCGCGCGGCTCGGCGGCTGTTGACCCGTCTGCCGCCCCGCTACGTCCGCGGCCTTGCGGAGACGCCTTCTTGGCAGGGCCGGGGGCTCCGCCTGTGGCAAGCTGTCTGAAGGTTCGGGCTCTTCCTCACCGGGCTCGCTCGGCTCAGCTTCAGGGCCGGCAAGATCTTCCTCGCCGGCAAACTCCTCGCGCTCGGCAAGGCTTGCCGCCTCTGCTGCCTCTGCCTCCTCCATGGTGAACCCGAACTCGCCCGTGGCAACTGCTGCCGCCACCTCTTCCAGCCTGGTGGCGATGCGCTGCATCTCATCATCAGTGGTGTCGCGGGTGAGGCTCTTCTGTTCATCAGCGCGGACCGGCACTTCTACCAAGTCATCGAAGAACGCCTGCACGACGTCATCCGCAGGTTCTTGCCAAGTTGGGGCGATTCCGTGCGAATTGCACAACGGCATCATTGCGTGGATCCGGTCGAGCGAAGAATTGTTGCACAACGGAACAACAGTCCTCGGCAACGTGAATGGATGCTGAGGATCGCGTTTGAACAGCTCCAGGAGCATCGCATCCAGCTCCAGGACGGTGAAGTTGAAGTTGAGGCCCGGGCGCAGCCTCATGATATCCGCCGAGTTCTTGAACTCCCAGGCGGGTCTCCCCCTCTCTTGCAGGGGGCGATGCGGCGGCGAAGAGAATCTGCACCGACAGCACCTACGGTGAGCCCGGCAAGCCTGAGGCGAAGGATCCGGGTGATGGCAATTTTCAGCCTGCCGTCTTCCGGGGCCACGTTGCTCCAATCGTTGCCGCGCGCTATTGGGGCTTGTCGCAGGGCAATAAATGGCTGTGGGTTCTCCTCGACGATCCAACACCACTCTGCTCTCCACTCCTCCCACTTGCTACGGAGCTCACCCTCCAGATATGCTTCCTTCTTGCCGACTCTCGAGATCCAAGCGATCCCGCCAGCAAGAGGCTCTCCTCTCTTAACCCGAGGCATGAAGAAGTGGCGGAAAAGGGCTGCGTTTGGGTGGACTCCGACAAAGTTTTCGCACAGATGTGCGAAAACTGCCATGGTCAGAACGGCGTTGGGGGTGAAGTCAAGGAGGCGGAACCCGTAGGTGTTCATGATGTCGCAAAAGAATTCAGAGAAAGGCGGGCAGAGCCCGCAGTAGAAGAACAACGCGAAAAAGGGATACCCGTTCAGAGCCAGTCTCGAAGCGGTGGCCGGGAGTACCCTCGTGCGCGGATGTGCTCGCGTCTTCGTCGACCATAAGAGGTAGTAGTACTCCCTCAGCTCCTTCGCACCGAGCTGAGGGGAGAAGAGGGCCCGCTCCTTCAGCAGCGCCGTGAGCCGCTGCGCCTCGGCCGACTTCACGCCCTTCCCCTTGTCGGCTTTTGGAGCCATGGCGGAGGTGGTGGGGGAGATCGATGGCGTTGGTGGTGCTGGTGGCAATGGGGGGCGGAGCGCTGCTCTCTTTCAGCTTCGGGAAGAAGGGGGGAGTGGCGGAGATTTTCGAGAATGGACTAGCAACCGGCGAAGTGGGCAAACTGCCCCTGTTTCCCCTCCTTATAAAGAGGGAGGGGGCGGACGTTTCGCCCTTCCGAATAAAGAAACCACCCACGATCTCTCCCACGATGCCGCATTCAACGCATGCCGTTCGGGGAGGGCGCAGTGGATACGGAGCAAGATACGGCGTGTCCAAGGCCGCGCGTGCCCGTGCCCTGCTTTGGGCCTGGCCCAACAGCGCTCGACACTGTGTGTGGCCCAGGCCCGGGGGCTCCTGTCGGTGTACTAGAGTAGGGGTACCCTAGTATCCCGAACTTGTGCACGGGCAATTGCAGCACCCCGCGGCAAGGCTTGCCGGGTGACCGCCAAGGTCCTCCATGGTTCCTTTGGAGCCATTCAAGAACAAAGTACTTAAGCTCAGGAGACAAGGCCCCGGCAAGAGGAGCTTGCCGGGAAGGCCAATCAAGGCATTTCGAGGAACTTGCCGCGACGCGCCACGCGTCCCGGCAAGGCCCGGTGAGCGACAAGCTTCCGGACGCGACAACGCAACAGCCGCGGCAAGGCGCTTGCCGCGGCAGGCAACCACTCTGTACCCACGCTCCAGCACATCCACCAATGTGTCGCTCTGGGGGCCTTTCCAGGCGCGCGTGGCGGGAGGCTGTGCAGCCAGCGGTGCGCGGTGGCATGCGAAGCTGACAAGACTGCCATCGTGGCGAGCGGTGGCGCCCCTGACGGTCCCTTTTTACACTGTTTGGGCGACGCAGACGGGCATTTAATGCCTTTGTCCCCTGCCGTCAGGGTTAGGTAGGATGCACTGTGCTGGTGGTTGTACCAACTGCAACTCTTTTTTTCATTTTTACCCTTCTCTGCGTTGCCACCTGTCGGCGACCCCTTTGAACATATAAAAGGAGGCCCATGCGCAACGTAGAGGGGGTTCGGTTCGCTTCGGTTAGGAACCAGAGAACACTCACGCTCGGTCTCGTGTGTACTGTAGCACTCAGTGCTCCCGAGCAAGAACACAATACAATCAGACAAGCAGCAGTAGGAGTGTTATCTCTCCAGAGAGCTCCGAAGCTGGGTAAACTGCTCATGTGTTTCGCCTCGATCTGCTCTTCGTGCAATCTCCGCCCCCCGCCGAACCGAAAGGGGCCCGGTCCGCCAGCCCCATAGGTGTTCGTGGATCAGTTTCCCCGACAGAGAGGTTGGTAGGAGTTAACCATCGTGTGCTGCCGACCTCCACATGAAGGATGACAATAAAAAAAAATCATGCTCTGACTTCATCACATAACAGTTCACCATACGTGCATGCTACGGGAATCATAAACTTGAACACAAGTATTTCTACCAATCCACAATTACTCACTTGCATGACTCTAATATCACCATCTTTATATCTCAAAACAAATGCAAGGAATCAATATCCAATGCTCTTCATGAAAGTTTTTATTATATCCCTCTTGAATACCCATCATATTAGGGCTAAATTCATAACCAAAAAAAATTACCATGTTGTTTAAAGATTCTCAAAATAATATAAGTGAAGCATGACAGTTCATCAATTTCTTCAAAATAAAACCACCGCCATGCTCTAAAAAAATATAAGTGAAGCACTAGAGCAACTACCCAGCTCAAAAGATATAAGTGAAGCACATAGAGTATTCTAATTAATTCACGATTAATGTGTGTCCCTCTCAAAAGGTGTTTACAGTAAGTATGATTGTGGCAAACTAAAAAGCAAATACTCATATCATTCAAGACGGTCCAAGCAAAACACATATCATGTGGTGAATAAAAATATAGCTTCAAGTAAATTTACCGATGGATTGAAGACGAAAGAGGGGATGCCATCCGGGGCATCCCCAAGCTTAGATGCTTGGTTGTCCTTGAATATTACCTCGGGGTGCCTTGGTCATCCCCAATCTTAGGATCTTGCCACTCCTTATTACATAGTCCATCAAATCTTTACCCAAAACTTGAAAACTTCGCAACACAAAACTCAACAGAAAACTCATGAGATCCGTTAGTATAAGAAAATAAATCACCACTTTTTGGTACTGTTGTGAACTCATTCTTTATTTAATATGGTGTTACATCTACTGTATTCAAACTTTTCCATGGTTCATACCCCCGATATTATGCATAGATTCATCAAAATAAGCAAAGAACGCAATAAAAACAGAATCTGTCAAAAACACAACAGTTTGTAGTAATCTGGAAACTTCGTATACTTATGTAACTCCAAAAAATCTTAGAAATTAGGAAAACGTGGGAAATTTGTATATAAATCTTGTGTAAAAACTTCAGATAAAAATCAGGATTCTATGAATTTCTAAAATTCTGGAAATGAGCGCAAAAGTTTCTGTTTTTTAGCAAGATCAAACCAACTATCACCATAGACCATCCCAAAGGTCTTACTTGGCTCAAACACAAATTAAAACAGAAAAACACAATTACTACAGAGGAAATAATGTGTATTTATTGAAAAACAGGAACAAAAACAAAAAACATAAAATAAAATTGGCTTGCCTCCTAACAAGTGCTATTGTTTAATGCTCCTATCTAGGCATGATGTTTTCAATGATGCTCCCATAGATACGAATTGAAACACAAATAGAAAATCATGAAGAATATTACTAGAACATTCAGGCCTAACCCAATTCCTATGCATTGGGATTTTGTGAGCAAACAATTTATGGGAGCAAGAATCAACTAACATAGGAAGGTAAGGCAAGCAAAACTTCAAGATTTTCAACACATGGAGAAGAAACGTGATATTATTGCAATATGTAGAAGCATATGCCCCTCTCTCATAATAATTTTCAGTAGCATCATGAATGAATTCAACAAGATAACCATCACATAAAGCATTATTTTCATGATGCACAAGCATTGAAATTTTACTACTGTCCACATAAGCAAAATTCTTCTCATTTGGAATAGTGGGAGTATCATAAGAAACTCTAATACTATAAATTATTTCCATATTAAAAAAGTAATGTTCAGGAAAAGGGTCATCATAATTATGATAAGTTTTATAGATATAATCATCACTACTTTTTGTAACATAGGTGTCCTACATAATAATCATCATAAGTAGTGACTTTGTTCTCATCATAATCATTTGAAACCTCTTACAAGATAGTGGAATCATTACTAAATAAATTCATGACCTCTCCAAGTCCACTTTTATCATTATCATAAGATTCAACACCCTCCAAAATAGTGGGATAATTATTATCTAAAGTTGACACTCTTCCAAACCCACTTTCATAAATATATCAATCAACATAAATAGGAGGCATGATATCATCATAACAAATTTGCACATCAAAACTTGGGGGACTAAAAATATCGTCTTCATCAAGCATAGCATTCCCAACCTTGTGGCTTTGCATAACATAAGCATAATCACTCTCATCATTAATAGTATGAATAACACTAATAGTATAGCAATTATTATCATCACTTTATTTAGTAATGATTCCACTATCTTGGAAGAGGTTTCAAATGGTTTTGATGAGAACAAAGTTGTTACTTATGATGATTATTGTGATGACACTTATGTTATAAAAGGTAGTGATGATTATATTTATAAAACTTGTCATAATTCTGATTACCCTTTTTCTGAATATTACTCTTTTAATGTGGAAACAATTTATAGCATTTGAGTTTCTTATGATACTCCCACTATTCCGAATGAGAAGAATTTTGCTTATGTGGAGATTTGTAAAATTTATATGCTTCTGCATAATGAAAATAATGCTTTATGTGATGGTTATCTTGTTGAATTCATTCATGATGCTACTAAAAATTATTATGAGAGAGGAACATATGCTTCTACATATTGCAATAATATCACGTTTCCTCTCTATGTGTTGAAAATCTAGAAGTTTTGCTTGCCTTACCTTCCTATGCTAGTTTTATTCTTGCTCCAATAAATAGTTTGCTCACAAAATCCTTATGCATAAGAAGTGGGTTAGGCTTAAATGTTCTAGTCATATGCTTTATGATTCTCTCTTTGTGTTTCAATTCCTATATATCATGTGAGCAACATTGAAATCATCATGCCTAGCTAGGGGCGTTAAACAATAGCGCTTGTCAGGAGGCAACCCAATTTTATTTTATGTTTTTGTTCCTGTTTTTCAATAAGTACACATTATAACCTCTGTAGTAATTGTGTTTTGGTGTTTTAATTAGTGTTTGAGCCAAGTAACACCTTTGGGGTGGTCTATGGTGATAGTTGATTTGATCTTGCTGAAAAACAAAAACTTTTGTGCTCATTGCCAGAATTTTAGAAATTCACAGAAGCGTGATTTTGGTCTATTTTTTTACAAAAGAGTGATATGCAAGCTTCCTAGATCGTCCTAATTTTTCAGAATGTTTGGAGTTACAGAAGTATACAAAGTTTCCATATTATTACAAATTGTTCTGTTCTTGACAGATTCTATATTTATTACTTATTTTGATGAATCTATGGGTAGTATAGGGGGTATGAACCATGGAAAAGTTGGAATACAATAGATATAACGCCATATTAAATAAAGTATGAGTTCACAACAGTACAAAAAGTGGTGATTTTTTTTCTTATACTAACGGATCTCATGAGTTTTCTGTTGAGTTTTGTGTTGTGAAGTTTTCATGTTTTGGGTAGAGATTTGATGCACTATGGAATAGAGTGGAAAGAGCCTAAGCTTGGGGATGCCCAAGGCACCCCAAGGTAATATTCAAGGACAAATAAGCATCTAAGCTTCGGGATGCCCTGGATGGCATCCCCTCTTTTGTCTTCAATCCATCGGTAAATTTAATTGAGGCTATACTTTTATTCACCACATAATATGTGTTTTGCTTGGAGCATCTTGTATGATATGAGTCTCTACTTTTCAGTTTGCCACAATCATACTTGATGTACACACCTTTTGAGAGGGACACACATTAATCATGAATTAATTAGAATACCCTATGTGGTTCACTTATATCTTTTGAGCTGGGTAGTTGCTGTAGTGCTTCTCTTATATCTTTTTACAGCACATCGCTGGTTTTATTTTGAATAAATTGATGAGCTATAATGATTTGCTTATATTATTTTGAGAGTATTTAACCAGCATGGTAATTTGGTTAGGTTATGAATTTAGCCCTAATATGATGGGTATTCAAGAGGGATATAATAAAAAAATGCATGAAGATCGTTGAATATATGAGAAGTTTGATTCCTTGCATTTGTTTTGAGATATAAAGATGGTGATATTAGATTCATGCTAGTGAGTAATTATGGATTGGTAGAAATACTTGTGTTCAAGTTTGTGATTCCTGTAGCGTGCATGTATGGTGAACTGTTATGTGATGAAGTCTGAGCATGATTTATTTTTTTGATTGTCATCCTTCGTGTGGAGGTCGGAAGCACGCGATGGTTAACTCCTACCAACCTCTCCCCTAGGAGCATGCGTATTAGTACTTTGTTTTGATGGCTAATAAACTTTTGCAATAAGTATGTGAGTTCTTTATGACAAATGTTGAGTCCATGGATTATACGCACTCTCACCCTTCCACCATTGCTAGCCTCTCTAGTACCGTGCAACTTTCGTCGGTGCATTAAACCCACCATTTACCCTTCCTCAAAACAACCACCATACCAACCTATTATGGCATTTTCATAGCCATTCCGAGATATATTGCCATGCAACTTTTACTGTTCCATTTATTATGACACATACCATCATTGTCATATTACTTTGCATGATCATGTAGTTGGCATAGTATTTGGGGCTTGGCCACTGTTCATATTTTTATACATGTCACTCTTGATCAGTGCACATCCCGGTACACCGCCGGATGCATTCATATAGAATCATATCTTTCTTCTAGTATTGAATTGTAATTCTTGAGATGTAAGTAAAGAAAACTGTGATGATCGTCATTATTACAGCATTGTCCCTTATGATGGAAGGATGATGGAGGCTATGATCCCCCCACAAGTTGGGATGAGACTCTGGACTTAAAAATAATAATAAGAGGGAAACATCCCAATTCTTTTAAAAACAAGAGGCCAAAGAGCCCAAACAAAAAAATGAGAAACTAAAAAAATGAGAGAAAAACAGAGAAGGGACAATGCTGCTATCCTTTTCCACCCTTGTGCTTCAAAGTAGCACCATGTTCTTCATGATAGAGAGTCTCATATTTATCACATTCATATACTTGTGGGAATTTTTCATTATAGAACTAGGTTTGTATATTCCAATGATGGGCTTCCTCAAATTGCCCTAGGTCTTCATGAGCAAACCAGTTGGATGCACACCCACATAGTTTTCTTTTGAGCTTTCATACACTTTTAGCTATAGTGCATCAGTTGCATGGCAATCCCTACTCACTTACATCGATATCAATTGATGGGCATCTCCATAACCCATTAATTTGGCTACTTGATGTGAGACTTTCTCCTTCTTTTTTCCTTCTCCACAACCACCATATTCTACTCCACCTATAGTGCTATATACATGGCTCACGCTCATGTATTGCGTGAAAGTTGAAAAAGTTTGAGAACACTCAAGTATGAAAAAATTGCTTGAATAATACCATGGTTGTGCATGATGAAATACTTTGTGTGATGAAGATAGAGCATAGCCAGACTATATGATTTCGTAGGGATAAATTTCTTTGGCCATGATATTTTGAGAAGACATGATTGCTTTATTAGTATGCTGGAAGTATCATTGTTTTTATGTCAATATTAAACTTATGTTTTGAATCTTATGGATCTAAACATTCATGCCACAATAAAGAAGATTACATTGATAAATATGTTAGGTAGCATTCACACTTCATAAATTATTTCTTTTATCATTTACCTACTCGAGGATGAGCAGAAATTAAGCTTGGGGATGCTGATACATCTCCAATGTATCTATAATTTATGAAGTATTCATGCCATGTTTACAACAATTTTATATGGTTTTGGTATGATTTGATTAGAACTAACCCGGGCTGACGCTGTTTTTACTAGAACTACCGTGGTGTTGTTTTTTTGTGCAGAAATAAAAGTTTTCGGAATGGGCTGAAAATTTATGGTGATTGTTTATGGACCAAAAGAGACCCCCGAAGCACCGGAGCTGGACTAGAAGAGTCCCGGGGAGTCCACAAGCCAGGGGGCACGCCCTACCCCCAGGGCGCGCCCTTATGGCTTGTGGGCCCCTCAGACACCCCCCTGACTTGTTTCCGATGCCGAAAATTCTTATAAATATAGGAACCTTCAAAAAGAACCCTAGATCAGAAGTTCCGCCGCAGCAAGCCTGTGTATCCACGAAAAACCAATCAAGACCCGTTCCGGCACCCTTCCGGAGTGGGAAATCATCACCGGAGGCCATCTTCATCACCCCGGCGGTCTCCATCACGAGGAGGGACTGGTTCACCCTCGAGGCTGAGGGTATGTACCAGTAGCTATGTCTTTCACCTCTCTCTCTCTCTCTCTCTCTCTCTCTCTCTCTCTCTCGTGTTCTTGATTTGGCACGATCTTGATTTACCGCGAGCTTTGTTACTATAGTTGGATCATATGCTGTTTCTCCCCATCTACCTTCTTGTGATGAATTGATGTTGCCCTTTGAGGTTTACTTATGTTGTATTGAGTATTGGATTTGAGAACACTTGATTTATGTCTTGTGATGGGATATCTATGGTGACAATGGGATGTTCTATTGATTCGCTTGATGTATGTTTTGTTACTCAACTCACAGATTCCTGAGGTGACATTAGGGTAATCTATGCATAGGGGTTGATGCACACTTTCGTCCTACATTCTCCGATAACTTTGGAGTGATTCTTTGTTGCATGTTGAGGGATTGTTATATGATCCAATTCTGTTACCATTGTTGAGAGTTTTTGCACTAGTGAAAGTATGAACCCTAGGCCTTGTTTGCAAGCACTACAATACCATTTTTGCTCACTTTTGTTACTAGTTACCTTGCTGTTTTTATTTATTCAAATTATAAAAATATATTTCTACCATCCATATTACACTTGTATCACCATCTCTTCTCCGAACTAGTGCACCTATATAATTTACCATTGTATTGGGTGTGTTGGGGACACAACAGACTCTTTGTTATTCGGTTGCACAGTTGTTTGAGAGAGACCATCTTCATCCTACGTCTCCCGTAGATTGATAAACCTTAGGTCATCCACTTGAGGGGAATTTGCTACTGTTCTACAAAACTCTATGCTTGGAGTCCCAACGCGAGTCTACAAGAAGAAGGTTGCATAGTAGACATAAGACATCTGCACTAAAGCTCGCAAGCAGGAGAAATTCCGTGAAGGACTGCGTGCGGATATAAAGCTTGCACTTGTTCTTCATGATTGTCCAGACATTGCGACTCTTGCTAGCCAAGCTTTCTGAGATGAAACTGGTCTGAGTGAGTACCAGGAGTCGCTCAAGCATACTTGAGATGTTGGCCCACCCATGGGTCAGCCTGCTCCGAAACGTTAAGTCTGGATCCCACACAATGTTTATCACCGACCTGCTCCAACACCAAGGATGTCTTATGTCGCACCTTGTCTGCCTCCGCCGCCGAGACTAGTAATGATTCTGGGTGGACGGCCCAATGCTATGGCTCCTCCCCATAATGATGGTTTATGTTGCAACTGTGGACAGCCAGGGCACCGTGCTACCAGCTGCCGCCCGACATAGTATCGAAATGCATGAGTTCGTCACCCTAGGAACCTTAGTGCCAAGCCGCCTGCACTCAGTTGTGGTCATGTTAATCATGTAAAGGTTGAAGAAGCTCAACGGGATCCCAAAATTGTGATGGGTACCCTTCTAGTGAATTCAATCCCACCTTTTGTTCTTTATTATTCAGGAGAATCACAATCTTTCATTTCTGAAGCATTTGCACGCAAGCAAGAATTATCATTCGAAAACATGTACCCTCCATTGGTGGTTAGCTCTCCAAGATCTAGGTGGGATACCTCGATGATATCCCACAACAACCACATTGAAATTGGAGGGTTAGTATTCACTACTTCACATATGGCCCTCAAGGTTTCTACCATATATGTCATTCTGGGCATGAATTGGTTGGATCCTCATCAAACCCCGATCATCTGTGCTGCTGAAATAGTCCAGCTCACTCACCTTTCTGCCCAAAAAATCCAATACCCAGCCCGAATAGCTCAGAATGCCAAGAGCCAGATATATGCATTAAATGCTTCACCTCTCCCCGAGAATCATGCTACAGTAATCTCCACCTAATGGTGGCAATGTCATGATGATTACTAAGCAAAGCCACTTGTCCAAATTCAAAGTCAAATTACAAATTTAAATTGCAAGCGAATTTTTTATTTCTTCAAACAGTAAAAATAAAATGTAGACACTATTCTATAAATTCCCTTGATCATTGCCATGATGAAACCAACTCCATTAGACTCACAGATAAATCCCTAGGAATTTAATAAGTGGTCCAACGGCAAATAAATTAGCCTTTTCAAAATAAACAATTATCTATTTAACTCCAGCTGCCCCAAACGTTTTGTACTAGCGCAAAATAATCTATGGTATTTATGTGCCAAGTTTTATATACACCTAAAATCATTTGCTACGAAAAGTAAATACAAATAGTAAATGAAAAAAGAAAATGTAAAGTAAAGTAAAACAGAATTAGAAAAGAGAAGAAAGAAGGAGGAAGCCCATGTGGGCTGGGAAAGGCCCAACCCACCTCACCCTATCCCCTTCCTAGCACTACAGAGGACATGGGAGGGTGTGACAGCCATCCCGCGGCCATGGCCGTTCCCTGCCATGTACGGCCATCCCCCGGCTCCCCTGTTGGATAAGGACGCCACCCCTAACCCCCTTGCAAACCCTATCCATCTTCCTCCAACCCCCACCCCTCGTTCACTTTCCCCGAGCTCCACCGAACAGAGTCATTGTCGTCGCGTCATTATTGACGTGCTCCGGGACCTCCCCGATCTGTTGCGAGTTGTCCAGGGGGGGCATTGCGGTCGACCTCGTCCTCTCCCTTCATCAATTCGGATGAAGACGCCGCTACATCATAGCCATCATCATCGCCTCCGCTCGGGCCATCGCATCCCGCCATCTCGACCCACTGCTCCGGCGCCTCCCTGAGCCCCTCCAACCTCACCCTCGCACTCTCTGTGAGGCCCTCCATCGATCCCCTGCCTTTCCCCCTCGATTCCATCTCTATAGCCGCCATTCTCTAGCTCTTCCATGGCCACGTCGTGATGCATGCGTGCCTGCTGAGGGAGTCCTGGATTAAGGGGTCCTCGGACAGCTGGACTATACACTTTGGCCGGACTGTTGGACTACGACGATACAAGATTGAAGACTTCGTCCCGTGTCCGGATGGGACTCTTCTTGGCATGGAAGGCAAGCTTGGCAATTTGGATATGTAGATTCCCTTCTCTGTAGCAGACTCTGTGTAACCCTAGCCCCCTCTGGTGTCTATATAAACCGGAGGGTTTAGTCTGTAGGACAACAACAACATAATCATAGGCTAGCTTCTAGGGTTTAGCCTCTACAATCTCATGGTAGATCAACTCTTGTAATACTCATATCATCAAGATCAATCAAGCAGGAAGTAGGGTATTACATCCACCGAGAGGACCCGAACCTGGGTAAACATCGTGTCCCCCGCCTCCAGTTACCATTAGCCTTAGACGCACAGTTCGGGACCCCCTACCCGAGATCCGCCGGTTTTGACACCGACATTGGTTCTTTCATTGAGAGTTCCACTGTGTTGTCATGATAAGGCTTGATGGCTCCTTCAATCATCTTCAACCATGCAATCCAAGGCGAGGTTTTCCTTCCCAGACAGATCTTCATATTCGACGGCTTCGTACTGCGGGCCAATTTGCTTGGCCATCTGGAGCAGATCGACAGCTATGCCCCTGGCCATCGGGTCAGGTTTGGAATCTTGAACTACACTGCTGACATCCGCGGAGACTTGATCTTCGACGGATTCGAGCCAATGTCAGGTGCGCCGAACAGTCACGACAAGCATGACTTAGATCTGCCATCGGACAGTATTCGGGGGATCGTGCTTGCGGTTGCCTCGGGAGTCAATCCGGAGCAGATTGCGCCATCCGAGGACGGGTGGATGGACCCCGCCACGGAGGCCGCACACTCATCGGCCTTGGAGCCGAACACTGATCCCACCTCTTATGAGGCTGGTGTCATCGGACCCTCAGACTTGTCTCCGGCTACAGGCTCCGAACCGCGTGCATTCGTGCCTATCGAATCTGATTGGGCACCGATCATGGAGTTCACCTCCGCGGACGTCTTTTAGCACTCACCCTTGGGTGACGTGCTAAACTCATTAAGCTCTCTCTCTCTTTGTCAGGAGATTCTTGGTCGAACTATGTCCGGTTCAAGTGGGAAGCAGACGATGAAGAAACTCGTTGCCCAGCCACCACCCACTTAATAGCCATTGTCGATGACTTAACCGACGTGCTTGACTTCAACTCCGAAGACATCGAAGGCATGGACGACGATGTAGGAGACGAACAGGAACCACCGCCTATAGGGCGTTGGACAGCCACCTCATCATACGATGTATATATGGTGGACACCCCCAAAGAAAACAATGGCGAGGAACGGAAGGATGCAATGAAGGATAATCCCCTCGATAAGCCACCAAAGCAACACTGTAAGCGCCGCTCTAAATCCCGCCACAATAAAAACAACGCAAGAAAGAATAATACCCCGGTCGACTCCAAAGGAAACACCAACCCCATGGACCCAGCGATGGAGCAGGACGAGCTAGGGGACGGTGAACATAGTCCGGAGCCAACGTTAGACGACGCCAATCCCGAGGATAAAATTGATCAACCTGTCTTAGGAGAGGAGAATAGTCCGGATGATGATGCACTCATCATCCCAGGAGAAAACTCGGAACAAGAGAACCTCCATCGAAGGCTTATTGCCACCGCGAGGAGCTTGAAGAAGCAAAAGCAAAGCTTAAAGCCGCGTAGGACACGCTCAATCGCTGATGGAACAAAGTGCTCGACACTGAAGAAAAATATGGCGACGATCGCCACACAAAGATCTACCCAAAGCGCAAGCTGCTGCCCGAATTCGACGATGAGGCCATAGAGCCCATTCCGTCGAAACATAACATGGCCAATCAGCCAGACCGACCACCCCCGTGGCCGCGACAGAGCGGCTAATGATGCCACACACAAGTCAGCACACGATAGAGCAACAAAAAAGCCGGTGTGGCCAGGTCCATCTATGGATCTAGGAAGCGTGCTCTGGCGCAGGATCACATCCACCAAAACGATCGTACCGATCGAATACCATCTCTAAATCAACACCGAACACAATAACCGTCGACAGCATGCCATGACACATCCAAATACAGGGGTGCCGTGCACCCCCTGTGCTTCACCGATGAGGTGCTGGATCATGAATTTCCAGAGGGATTTAAACCCGTGAATATAGAGGCATACGACGGAACGACAGACCCTGGGGTCTAGATTGAGGACTTTATCCTTCGTATCCACATGGCTCGCGGAGACGATCTCCACGCCATTAAATACCTGCCCCTCAAGTTGAAAGGACCAGCTCAGCATTGGTTGAAAAGCCTTCCCGAAAACTCAATTGGAAGTTGGGAGGAACTTGAGGATGCTTTCAGGGCCAACTTTCAAGGGACCTATGTCCAACCTCCGGATGCAGACGATTTAAGTCACATAATCCAACAACCCGGAGAGTCAGCCCATAAGCTTTGGAACAGATTTCTCACTAAGAAGAATCAAATTGTCGACTGTCCGAATGTTGAAGCCTTAGCGGCTTTCAAGCACAGTATCCGAGACGAATGGCTCGCCAGACACCTCGGCCAAGAAAAGCTTAGGACAATGGCAGCCCTTACAAGCCTTATGACCCGCTTTTGCGCGGGCGAGGACAACTGGTTGGCCCGTAGCAGCACCAGCGACCCAGGCACATCCGAAGTCAGGGATGGCAACGGGAAGCCGCGACGCAATATAAACAAGCGACGAAACAATGAAGACATCCCAGATAACACAACGGTCAACGCCGGATTCAGGGGCTCTTGACCCGGTTAATGGAAGAAGCCATTGAAGGGCATTAGAGATGGACCGTCCAGCCTAAATAAGACTCTAGACAAGTTATGTCAGATTCATGGCACCCCTGAAAAACCTGCAAATCACACCCACAGAGAGTGATGGGTTTTCAAGCAGGCCGGCAAGCTAATTGCCGAACACAAGGGGAGGGATACGCCAAGTGAAGACGAGGATGAGCCTCGCCAGCCGAACACTAGGGGACAGAAATAATTCCCACCAGAAGCCAAAACAGTGAATATGATTTATGCAATCACATTCCAAAGAGACGGCACAAACGCGCACTCCGAGACGTGTACGCTGTAGAGCCCGTCGCCCCCAAATTCAATCCCTGGTCGGCCTGCCCGATCACTTTTGATCGCAGGGATCATTTGACTAGTATCCGGCACAGAGGATCGGCTGCCTTGGTGCTCGACCCAGTAATTGATGGATTCCATCTCACTCGAGTCCTTATGGATGGTGGCAGTAGTCTTAACCTAATATATCAGGACACTGTCCGCAAAATGGGGATAGACCCGTCAAGAATCAGCCAAAGCAATACTACCTTTAAAGGAGTGATACCAGGCGTCGAGGCCCGCTGCACGGGCTCTCTAGTACTAGAGGTTGTATTCGGTTCTCTCGACAACTTCAGAAGCAAAGAACTAATCTTTGACATTGCTCCATTCTGAAGCGGCTATCACGCACTACTCAGGAGAACAGCCTCCACTTGTTTTAATGCAGTACCGCACTACGCCTCTCTTAAACTTAAGATGCCCAGTCCACGCGGCGTCATTACATTTAGCGGAAATACAGAGTGTTCCTTATGTGCGAAAGAATATGTGGCAGCTCTAGCAGCCGAACACTAGCGGCCCCTCCAACCAGAATAAACGGTCGGTCGTCAGGACCACGAACACGGTTAGGCGAGTTAGGCTCCCCACCAGATGTAACAGCTCAGATTAACCTGAGCTTGGGTTGATAGATATACCCCCATAGGTGGTTCTAGGGGCTGCTCAGAAAAAAAGAGAAGTTCATAGTTCGGCTCGACCCTATTAATACAATAACATATTGCATTTTCATGGTTCGTTTAGATTAACCAACTCTTCGCATGAAGTCTCTCACCTGGGTTTTTCCTTTTTTTTAAGATGATCATCGTGCTACACCCTTCTAGAATACATCACAAAGGAGATAAAGGCGCAGACGTGCAGCAGGGTCCCACTCAAAGGTTTCTTTTTAGATTAAGACCCTGCGTAAACCTTTTTTAATGTCTCTTGTTGCTTCATACCCTTCGGACACTTAACATAACTGGGAGGGATACTGGCATTCTTGACACTTTGTCACGCCAGACTAATGCATGTATCTGGAAACACAACGCTCATTATCAAGGGCGTTACTCAGCCTAGTATATGTCATAAAAGTCCAAATACCTTAGGGAGTGTTCGGCATCGCGAGTTTGGCCTTATATGCATCAGCTCCGAATCATGTCTTTGGTCAAATGTTGGGTTTGCCCGGCTCCCGTGTTTTGCTGCCTTACGTTCCGCTCTATCAGCTAAGGGGGCACCGGGAGAACTACTGCGACTGTGCCCTGGTTCATCTGGGTGAGCACCTCAGTAGAGAAACCTGAAAACTGACTACCATGATAAAGCGAGAGACTGGTCAACCACTCGATGACTCCGCGGAATCTTTGCGATTCCTCCGCATTAACGAAGGGCCGGTTTCCCGGTCACGTATGTACGCGCACTCTATTTGGATGAACGCGAATGTATTAGGGGCTATATAGTAGCCCCACCATCAAACTCCTATGGCTAAGTGAAAGTGTTAAAGCTATATAGTCTGATTGCCTAGTTCACCGCGCTATCACCTTCTTAATGGACCAAGACGTTGGATCAAGTGTGATTACGCGCTTTGGCGAACACCCTCGCATTATATGCGTGGGGGCTAAAGATGACGACTGCAAACTTTCATGTTATATACATACATACATAAACGGCCGCACAGGAGGCACTATAATACTTTCAGGCAAAAAGTATAAACACAACCTTTATAATCAAAATCGCATTGTTTTTACAGTAGAGTTACATGTCACTCGAACATGGTACTCTTCGAGAATTGAGTCTCTATTAAGCGGGCACCTTCTAGGACTTCTTCAGAATAGTGCTCGGCCGGGTCCTGGCCTCCCGCCGGACCCTTGGTTGCAAGAGCGGTGGCTTCCATCCATGCCCAGTATGTTTTAACACGGGCAAGAGCCATCTGCGCACCCTCTATGCACGCCGACCTCTTCACAGCGGTGATATGCGACACGGCACCAAGGAATTGTTGCACTAAACCAAAATAACTGTCCGGCCTTGGTCCCTTCGGCCAAAGATGATCCACGACAGACCTCATGGGAAGCCCGGATAACGTATGGAGCTTGGTCCATTCAGCCATTTGTTCGTTTAATAGGAGCGGACGCTTTGGAGCACTCAACTGCGACCAAAACAACCGTTCTACCTCACGATCTTTCTGATCTCTAAAATATTCAGTCACATCAGCAGCACTCTTGGCCAAGTCCAAGTACGCCTCCTCAACACTCCATAATTGATCCAGAGGGGCATACTTCGGATCTCCAAACTTTGTCCGCAACAGAAATGGCTTCCCAGCCGTGATATCTCCGGCTTGACGAAGCTCCTCCCTTGCCGCTCTGATCTTAGAGTGAGTCTCCTTAGTTGTTTCCGAGGCCTTCTTTAGGTCAGCCGCTTTCTCTTGGTTTTCCTTTTCAAGGAGCTCATATCGGCCGGCGGCATCCTTCATCTTAATAGTCATCTTGGCTATTTTATCTTCGCTCTGGCGATGAGCAGCCTATTTGGCTCTCAACTCCTCGGCCGCCTTTAGGGCGGCCGCATCACTTATTCTGGCTTGTTCCTTGGCCCGGGCAACTTCCGCCCGAAGGGTCTCCACGGCAGCAGCTCCATCTGTAGTCACAGCATATTATAGATACTAGTGTCACACTCCTCTTACCATGTGATGACAAGTGAAACATACATACCTTGGGCCTCGTCAAGCCACTTGTTAACAAGCGCGATGTCGGCATCCGCCACGTCAAGCTGCCGCTTTAGTTTGGCAAAATCAGCAGTCCGGTCAGCCGCCGGACCATCAGCCGCCTGCACATAACGCAGTACGATCATTACCTGGGACTATGATCCTCTGCTTGTCGCCTCGGGACAGCAACCAGAGTCTCAGGGGCTACTATCTATACGGAGCACACCTAGCGTGTGCGGTACAACCAAAAATATACACATTATTGTGCGTACCTCAAAGCCTTTGAGCAGGCTCGTAAAAGCTTCATTCAACCCGCTTTTGGTGGATGAAATCCTCTCAAACACCGTACCCATTAAGGTACGATGTGCCTCTGAGACAACCGCTTGCTCCAGAAGACCCGTCAGTGTGTCCGGCTGTGTGCCGAACAACCCCGGACTCTTCCTATTGCTCTTCTTGGGAGCCGAATACTCTGGGCTTCGAGCGGCCGAAGTGTAAACTTCTGGCCTTGGCGGATCAGGAGAATCCTCCATGACGACACCTCGGGGTCGTCTGCCCCATGGGGCGGGGAGGCAGGCGGAGGCATTTCACTCTCCATCATCTCCGGAAGAAGATCCCCCGAAGAAGAGCTCTGTCGAGAAGGGCAACGAGCCGGACTGCAAGAGATAGGTCTCGGTTATTATTCTCAGAGATAAAGCAGGATATATTTACCAAAGTACTTTTGATTCATTTACAACTCGGTGGAGGGTTAGCCCTCTTGCGGGCACTGTGCGGTGAGGACGCCCTCCGGGGCAGGGCCCCTCGGCAAAGGTTTCTTCCCTCGTTTGGAAACCTCCGCTTCCAAGTCTTCGGAGGGAGCCCTTTTCTTCCCATGGGGGAAGGGGATTTTCGATTCACCTCCCCCCTCCCCGATTACCCTCCTTCTTGGAGACATCAATTCCACCGGTTTGGATATATACTAGATGAAGCCCGCTCTTGGCTTCTCTATCCCTCCCCTCATCTTCTCCTGATGGCACCTGATATGGTGCGCGCTCAAGCATCCTGGTTAATAAGGGATCCGGCGAGCCTTCTGGAAGAGGGGCCGAACACCTGATCCTCTCTGCCTTTCTTAGCCAATCCTAGCTGGGGGGTAGTTTTCAGAATAATGTTATGATAAACCATAAACAGCGTGTTCGGTTGCGGAGATACTTACTTGGGTATCCGGAGGATTGCAGTTCAGGCCCACATCCTCGGTGGTGTCCGGACACTTTATTCGTGATCCGAAGAATAACCAATACATCCCTTTGAGCATCATGCCGAAGAAGTGCTGAAGGGTTCATGGTCCTTCTTGGTTGAACTCCCACATCCGGAGAGGTCAACATTTGCACGACAGGACACGACGGACTAGCATTACTTGAATTATTTTAACGAGGCTGACATCCCTCTCATGAAGAGCCCGAATGTGCCTTTGCAATGTTGGTACATCATTAGCAGGCCCCCAGTCCAGTCCCTTGTTGACCCATGACGCCAGTTGAGGCGGAGGGCCCGAGCGGAAGGCAGGGGTGGCCGCCCACTTTGTGCCTCGAGGAGCGGTGATGTAGAACCACTCCCGTTGCCATAAGTTTGACACCTTCGGGAAGGAACCCTTTGGCCATAGTGCGTCGGCGCCTTTGCTTATTATAGCACCTCCGCACTCTGCATGATGCCCATCGATCATCTTCGTCTTCACATTGAAGGTCTTGAGCCATAAACCGAAGTGTGGGGTAATACAGAGGAAGGCTTCACACACGGCGATAAATGATGAGATGTGAAGGATGGAATCCGGAGCTAGATCATGGAAATCCATCCCGTAATAGAACATTAGCCCTCTAACAAAGGGATCAAGACTAAAGCCTAGCCCTCGGAGGAAGTGGGAAACAAATACGACGCTCTCGTTGGGTTCGGGAGTGGGGATGACCTGCCCTTGAGTAGGCAGCCTGTGGGAGATTGCGGCGGTCAGATACCTGGCCTCCCTGAGCTTCTTGATATCCTCCTCTGTGACAGAGGAGGCCATCCACCGGCCTTGAAGGTTGGATCCGGACATGATTGAAGGTCCGAAGCGTTTAAGCCTGAGCCTTGGGTGTTGGAACTCGAGGTGGGGGAAGGGGAGGAACGAGCATGGGTATAAAAAGATAAGACCTTGGCCCCTTTATAAAGGGGGTGAATATCAAGCGTCCCCTGCGTGACCGTTTGGAACTTGCCTAAAATTGAGGAGTCATATTAACAAACACAGTTGGGTTACCCACACCTGTATTGATGAGAATCCCGTGATAAGGGGAACACGATCTCTGCCTCGACAAGACGTGCCAAGAAAACCGCCTCGCAATATGTGCAGTAGCTGGTTGTGAAAAACGGTTCAAATAATGACCGGGCCGTGGCGTGATGTCACGCTACAAAAAGTTGTCGGCAGATTAGATTTGTGGAATATTGTCTCTCTACGGTGGTATCTGGAATTTGTTTTGCAGAGCAGGACACGGCTCTCATGTTCAAAATCTTCTATGGAGTATTCGGAGAAGGAACGCGCCTTGCAATGCCGAAGACAATCTGCGCGCCGGACTCATCGTCATTGAAGCCTGGTTCAGGGGCTACTGAGGGAGTCCTGGATTAAGGGGTCCTCGGACAGCCGGACTATACACTTTGGCCGGACTGTTGGACTATGAAGATACAAGATTGAAGACTTCGTCCCGTGTCCGGATGGGACTCTCCTTGGCGTGGAAGGCAAGCTTGGCAATTCGGATATGTAGATTCCCTTCTCTGTAACCGACTCTGTGTAACCCTAGCCCCCTCCGGTGTCTATATAAACTGGAGGGTTTAGTCCGTAGGACAACAACAATCATAATCATAGGCTAGCTTCTAGGGTTTAGCCTCTACGATCTCGTTGTAGATCAACTCTTGTAATACTCATATCATCAAGATCAATCAAGCAGGAAGTAGGGTATTACCTCCATCGAGAGGGCCCGAACATGGGTAAACATCATGTCCCCCGCCTCCTGTTACCATTACCCTTAGACGCACAATTCGGGACTCCCTACCGAGATACGCCGGTTTTGACACCGACACCTGCGTGTTTGCTGCCTGCTGCTACTTGCTGCTGCTGATGCTCCTAGCCGCTAGTGCCGCACTCTGCTGCTGCTGCTCTACTCCTTAGCTATTGCTGCTCCTTGCGGCTATCGACGCTGATGCATGCTAGCGCCATTGTTCGCCGCACCCTAGGACCGCGCCCTGATGTGCTCTGCATCGCCCCGTCGCGCACCGCATGTGCCCCGCTTGTACCTGCATCACGTCGTTCCTCGCCCAGGTCATGCCCCTGGTCATGTCCGGCCCCGTGCATGGCTCCCAGGCTATGCCTAGTGCCCGTCCGCATCACCCGCTACTGCCCTGCGTGATAACCCACAACTATAGGGGATCACAACAGTTTTCAAGGGTAGAGCATTCAACCAAATTTATTGATTCGACACAAGCGGAGCCAAAGAATATTTGCAAGTATTGGTAGTTGAGTTGTCAATTCACCCACACTTGAGAGACTTAATATCTATAGCAAAGTGATCAGTACCAAAGTGGTATGATAGTTTGATAGTAATCGTAACAATAGAAAGAGTAACACTAGCAGTTTTATAGTGATTGTAACAGTAGTAACGACAAAAGTAGCTTAGCAAATATCAATATGTGAATAGCATAGGCATTGGATCGGTGATGGATAATTGCATTGGATGGCATTCATCATGTAACAGTTATAACTAGAGTGGCACAGGACTAGCTCCTATTCATCAATGTAATTTAGGCATGTATTCCGTGTATAGTCATAGACCTTATGGAAAAGAACTTGCATGACATCTTTTATCCTACCCTCCCGTGGCAACGGGGTCCATAAGGAAACTAAGGGATATTAAATCCTCCTTTTAATAGAGAACTGAAACAAAGCATTGGCACTTAGTGAATACATGAACCCCTCAAACTACGGTAATCGCCGAAAAGAATCCCAATTATTGTCACCTTGGGGTATGTGGATCTTAACTCGTAATAGGTGCATATGACTTGCAAGATCGGATCAAGAACACACATATATTCATGAAAGCATAATAGGTTCAAATCTGAAATCATGGCACTCCAGCCCTAGTGACAAGCATTAAGCATAGAAAAGTCATAACAACCACAATCTCAGACCATAGTGATACTAGGGATCAAGCCCAAGCAAAACTAACTCAATTACATGATAGATCTCATCCAACCCATCACCGTCCAGCAAGCCTACAAAGGAATTACTCACCCCCGGCGGTGAACATAATGAAATTGGTGATGGAGGAAGGTTGATGATGATGATGTCATCGAATTTCACCCTACGGATCCCCGAACAAACTCTAGATCAGCCCTCCCGATGAAGAACATGAGGTGGTGGCAGCTCTATATCGTAAAACATGATGAATCCTTCTCTCTATTTTTTTCTTAGCGAATAGGTATATATGGAGTTGGAGTTAGGGTTGCCGAAGGTCCATGGGCCCACAAGCTCGTAGGGAGCGCCCTGGGGGTGGGCACCCCCCTGAGCTTGTGGCACCTAGGTGGCCTCCCTCTGGTATATTTTTTCGTCAGTATTTTTTATATATTACAAAAAAGTTCTCCATAAATTTTTAGGTCAATCAGAGAACTTAGATTTCTGCACAAAAGCAACACCATGGCAATTCTACTCAAAACAAAGTTAGTCTGGGTTAGTTTCATTCAAATCATGCAAATTAGAGTCCAAAACATGAGCAAAAGTGTTTGGAAAAGTAGATACAACAGAGACGTGTCAACTCCCGCAAACTTAACTCATTGCTTGTCCTCAAGCAATTCAATTGACAAACTGAAAGTGACAAAGAAAAACATTTACAAACTCTGTTTGATCTGGTTGTTGCACATATGTCTAACTAATGTTCAGGTTTTCAGCAAAGATTATGAATTAACCATATTCATGATAACACTTAGGTATCCCATTTACTCTCATAAATGGCATAACTAACTAGTGAGCAATAATAAGATATCTCAGATGATAAGACTTTTTCAAGACAATCATGTTATAATATGATATAATTGTATCTCGCTAGCCCTTTCTCAGTCTGCAGAACATAAATGCAGAGCACCTATGAAGTTCATGCACTGACTAGACATTGTAATTCATGGTAAAAGAGATCCAGTCACACTCATACTCAGCATCAACTAAACACAAAGCATGAAAATAACAATAGTGCTCTCCAGTTGATGCTTTAGTGAGAAGATGATGACTCAACAATAAAAGTAAATTGATAGACGCTTCGCAAAGGGAAGCAGGGATTTGCTGAGGTGCCAGAGCTCAAAGCTTTTAAAATAGAGATGAATATAATTTTGGGAGGTATGCTTTCATTGTCAATATAGCGACTGAGAGTTCTCACCATCTTCCATGCTAGATACATTATAGGCGGTTGCCAAACAGAAAAGTAAAGTTTTACTCTCCCTTCAACAACAAACACAAGCCATGGCTAACCGAATCCTCGGGTGCCCTCCATATGAACAACAATCCGGGGAAGTTTTGTTTCATTATTATATTTTGATTTTGATCATAGGACTAGGCATCCCAATTACCATCCAGTTTCTCATGAATGACAAGCGAATAAACACTCATTGTGAGAATAACTCACCTAACATGGAAGATACTGATTGCCTCCTGTCACTTCATGAGCGATTCGGGCATACAAAATAAATTATTATTTGACGATTTAGTGTTTGGCACATGCAAATTTACTTGGAACGATAGGTAATTACCGCATATAGGTAGGATGGTGGACTCTTATGGAATAACTTTGGTTTTAAGGAAGTGGATGCACAAGTAGTATTCCCGCTTAGTACAAGTGAAGGCTAGCAAATAGATTGAGGAGCGACCAACCTGAAAGCGACAACGGTCATAAACATGCATTGAGGTTAATCAACATTGAATACAAGCATGAGTAGGATACAAAACACCATGAACATAAATATCATGGAGGCTTTGTTGGTTTTGATTTGACTACATGTGTGAACATGTGCCAAGTCAAGCCACTTGAATCATTCAGAGGAGGATACCATCCTATCATACTACATCATAACCATTTTAAATGCATGTTGACACACAAAATAAATCATTATCCACTCCTAGCTATTTAAGCATGGTATGAGTAACTATGATCTCTAATTTTCATTGCAAAAATGTTTATTCATAGTAGGCTGAATCAAGAATGATGAACTAATCATATTTACAAAAAAAAATAGGTCGATTTGTACCAGCTTTTTCTTCACCTCAATCAATTCATCAAATTTCGTCATTATTGCCTTTCACTTGCACGACCGAATGAGTGCCATGGTCTAAGCTGGAATCTACAAACATTTATTCAAAGGAGAAGACAACGTAATATGGGCTCTTCGTTAGATCATCAGTAGTGCATATGAGAGCCACTCAAGATTTTCATCATGGTCTTCTCCTTACACCCCAAAGAAAAGAAAAGAATTTCAAAGAAACACACTGAAATATTTTTGGAGTTTTTTTCTAAAGAAAGTAACAGAAAAGAAAAACAAAAATGAGAAAAACTATATACACGGGAAAGCTCCCAACAAGCAAAAGAAGAACGAAAAATCTTTTGGGTTTTCTTTTATTATTACAAACTACTAAACAAACAAATTAGAAACAAAAATAAAAATAAATGAGAAATATTTTTGGGTTTCAAATATATATATTCAAACACACAAGAAGAAAGCAAAATAAAATTAACATGGATTATACAATAAAAAAGGATGAACCGCGACAACTAGAATGAATGTGTGATGCATGAATGTAATGCCAGGGAGAAATACGTACTCCCCCAAGCTTAGGCTTTTGGCCTAAGTTAGTCTATGGCCACGGCTGGCCTAGATGATACCCGTAGTCGTAGTTTGGGTTGAACTGGATTGCAGCCGCCATCGCACAACAAGCTTTCTCATTGAGGCGAGCGGTCCCCCTTGCCCTCTCATACTCCTCCACCTCCTCCACACTTATGAAATATCTCTGTTTTTCCAAAAAGTTCAAAAAGGCAGGAGCGGGAAGTGTAATATGGAAAACATGGTGCATGTTAAAGATTAGTCTATGCAGGAATGGCAGGCCGCCCCTTCAAAGAAACTGGAAACGCTCCATAGCAGCATAATCAAGGAAAGCAGGGGGCAACTATGTATCATTTTCTTTTATCGGAAACCCATGATAATTAGCTAAATGAGTAGCATAAATTCGACCATAGAAATCTTCATCTAAGGCATTATTATGTAATCGACGTGCAACAATACACTAGTAGAAAGCAGGGCATCAGTCCTGGTTCCATAGGGCCTTTAGTCACGGTTCTAGAACTGGGACTAAAGGGTCGGGACTAAAGCCCAAAACCTTTAGTCCCGATTTGCTTATGAACCGGGACAAAAGGGGCTCCACGTGGCCGATGCAAGGCGCCCAGGCAGGAGGACCTTTAGTCTAAAAGGCAGCCATGCGTCAGCAGCTTGCAGGCGCTATGGTTTTTGTTTTTTTAAGGGGTGGTTTAGGAGTTTTTAAGGGTCAATTTAGGGCTTTGATCATATTGTGTTAGCTAGATAATAGAGAGAAGTGACCTCTCTTTCTTCATGCTTGGTTGACGCTAGCTACTATACGTACAGAGTGAACTCGACACGCTAGCTAGTAAGCAAATGAAGGAACCATTAATTACACAAGATTGTCATGAACATATACAGAGAGAAGTGACCTCTCTTTCTCCGAGATTGGTCGAACAACAAGCTTTCGTATATCTATCTGACGCTACTACATATATACAATATAACATCTCTTACAATCCCTAACATCTAAAATCCATGTCAACTTCCACATGGCATTCTCCGTCTTTATGTATGACGTGGTCAAGAAAGAATCCCGCCAATTCCTCTTGAATTTCTCGTATGCGATCATGTGGTAGGAGTTCATCCCGCATCTGCCACAACTAATTTAAAGAAGGGGTCAATACATATATATGAATGAAACTCAACACAATTGATGGTAATAAATAAAATTGTGAATATTGTTTATGTACTTCATATTGTTCGTCAGAGTAGCCCTTCTGAGAGGTCGAGTTGTAGATGAACTCGCAAAAGTAGTATCCGCATAAATTATTCCTGCCTTCCTGCCATAAGCACTTTACGAGAAATAGAGTTCAATCAACCTGATAATCAAACATGATAAATGGTATTGATGAAACTAGAATCAATGAGAGATGCGTGAAACTAGCTAGTACTACTTACTTTGGGGTGTGTAAATCACAGCTCCCTCTGCAGACCCGGAACCATTCGGGTGAACTTTTTCCAAACCCTGCCAAGCAAAGGAAATGATTACTTGATATTAGCAAATGAATGAAAGTTGCCTATATGGTGCGATAATGATCGATTGAACTTACTTCTAGAGCATTGCAGTCATGTTCGCATAATTCTGGGGATCTTTACGTCTTGAGTCTAAGACAGTTACTATTCCCCGGTCAAGCTTAATCTCTAGCAGAATAAAGTGGAAGCTGCGCACACATAACTCATGAATTACATTACTATAACCTCGAGTAAGTGAAACTGAAGTTGTAAGGAAAGAGTATTTTAGCTTTGTTTTGATGTCGAAGTAACGATTGTAGCAAGTTGTCCTCAGTATCTTTGACTCTCTTTTTAACCGACCATTCATTTGGGGTATTCAGGTTAATGAACCCAATGTCATAGATTTGTCCTTTCTTGCATCCAATGATCTTCAATCTCCATAATATAGTGAGTATAATTATATATACATGCAATGAAAGAGTTGAGCTATAGAGACTTAATTTCGTAAGTAATACTTACAGACAGTAGCAAGTCATGAGTTTTTTGTCAAGGGCGTCTTGATTGAATAACTGAAATAACTCCACAAATTCAACAGGCAGCAACTCAACTCCAATGAGGCCGTAATCATCTTTAATTCTCACCATCATACTATCCTTCCTAGACTTCCTGCAGGTATCCATGTACCATTCATGCAATCTTCGCATCATCGTTCTTAGAGGAGGAGGATCAGGTTTGACGAGAGGCTTCCCGTACTCATATCTGAAGATCTCTACTGCCTCTAATGTTTCAAACTCTACATCATCACTCAGTTAATCACCAAGATTGGTACCGGGCAATAGCCTCGGATGATTAGCGACGATATCGCCAGACACCTTGAGTGGGGGGCACGATTGCTTCGCCTGTTCGCCGAGCTTGGGAATTGTTTTCCCACTTCTTCTTTGTGCTAATCTTGCATCACTAGAAGTACTTCCCAACCATCGTGCATCTTCATATGTCTTTTTAATACAGCAGACATAGTTGGAATCCGACAGAGGCGATGGTGGTCGCTTCAGGGCATCCAGAGTGCGCTTCGCTTTCACCGGATCTACCGTTTCCTTCAGAGGTGGAGGTTTCCGTGCAAAATGGTCCTCCACTTCGGCTGCCACAATGTCACCGGTTTCCTTGTCAGTCCTCTCATATGGTAACTTTTCAGGAGCCTTGAGACATGGACCATATTTGAATTGCTTCCCGCCTCTACTTGTACTACTAGTCGCGGAAGCGGCAGCGTCTCTCTTCTGCCGTTACTAACGCGGCAGAGTCTGCTGACATGCCGGAGGAGGCGGAGTGCTCTGACGCGCCGGAGGAGGCAAAGGAGGAGGTAGAGTGCCCTCACGCGCCGGAGGAGGTGGAGGAGGAGGCAGAGTGCCCTGATTACTCACTGGAGGAGGAGAAGGCAGAGTGCCCTCACTCATCAAAGGAGGAGTAGGAGGAGGCGTCCAGTTTGGAAGCTTGATGTACTCCTTCCTCCATAGATAGGTAGTCCTTAAAGCAGCTGCCATATAAATGTCCCCTTCACCTATAGGGAAGTCAAGCTCCAGCTCCTCAAATCCCCCCATTATTTCATCCACCATCACAATAGCATAGCCATCTGGAATCGGATGGCAATGAAAAGTTTCCTCAGCTTGAGGAGGTAAAACAAAGCCGACCGCCACCTTCAAAGTTAGGTTCTGGCATTTCGTCATTAGCTCGCAATTTTCAGCCTCCGTGATACTATCCATGGGGTAGCGAGGAGTCGTGAAATCAGGTTGAACGAGCTCTGTGGAAGCTACACTGCTTCTTCGCTAAGATGGTTGATGTCTACTACGCAATCTTCTTCTTGTAGACGTTGTTGGGCCTCCAAGTGCAGAGGTTTGTAGGACAGTAGCATATTTCCCTCAAGTGGATGACCTAAGGTTTATCAATCCATGGGAGGCGTAGGATGAAGATGGTCTCTCTCAAACAACCCTGCAACCAAATAACAAAGAGTCTCTTGTGTCCCCAACACACCCAATACAATGGTAAATTGTATAGGTGCACTAGTTCGGCGAAGGGATGGTGGCACAAGTGCAATATGGATGGTAGATATAGGTTTTTGTAATCTGAAAATATAAAAACAACAAGGTAGCAAGTAACAAAAGTGAGCAAAAACGGTATTGCAATGCTTCGAAACAAGGCCTAGGGTTCATACTTTCACTAGTGCAAGTTCTCTCAACAATAATAACATAATTGGATCATATAACTATCCCTCAACATGCAACAAAGAGTCACTCCAAAGTCATTAATAGTGGAGAACAGACGAAGAGATTATTGTAGGGTACGAAACCACCTCAAAGTTATCCTTTCCGATCAATCCATTGGGCTATTCCTATAAGTGTCACAAATAGCCCTAGAGTTCGTAGTAAAATAACACCTTAAGACACACATCAACCAAAACCCTAATGTCACCTAGATACTCCAATGTCACTTCAAGTAGCCGCGGGTTTGATCACGATAAGCATCACACAATCTCAGATTCATCTATTCAAACCAACACAAAGAACTTCAAAGAGTGCCCCAAAGTTTCTACCGAAGAGTCAATATGAAAACGTGTGCCAACCCCTATGCATAGATTCCCAAGGTCACGGAACCCGCAAGTTGATCACCAAAACATACATCAGTTGAATCAATAGAATACCACATTGTCACCACGGGTATCCCACGCAAGACATACATCAAGTGTTCTCAAATCCTTAAAGACTCAATCCGATAAGATAACTTCAAAGGGAAAACTCAATCCATTACAAGAAGATAGAGGGGGAGAAACATCATAAGATCCAACTATAATAGCGAAGCTCGCGATACATCAAGATCGTGCTATATCAAGAACAAGAGAGAGAGAGAGAGAGATCAAACACAGAGCTACTGGTACATACCCTCAGCCCCAAGGGTGAACTTCTCCCTCCTCGTCATTGGAGAGCGCCGGGATGATGAAGATGGCCACCGGTGATGGATCCCCCCTCCGGCAAAGTGCTGGAACAGGGTCCTGATTTGATTTTCGTGTCTACATAGGCTTGCAGCGGCGGAACTCCTGATCTAGGTTTCTTTTCAGGGGTTTCTGTATTTATAGGAATTTTTGACGTCGGTTTCACATTAGGGGGGGGGGGGGTCTCCGAGTTAGCCACGAGGTAGGGGGCATGCCCAGGGGGGTAGGGCGCGCCCCCACCCTCGTTGATGACTCGGGATTCTTCTGGCCCAACTCTTTTACTTCGGGGGCTTCTTCTGGTCCATAAAAAATCCACAAAAATTGGCAGGTCAATTGGACTCCTTTTGGTATTCCTTTTCTATAAAACTCAAAAACAAGGAAAAAAATAGAAACTAGCACTGGGCTCTAGGTTAATAGGTTAGTCCCAAAAATCATATAAAATAGCATATAAATGCATATAAAACATCCAAGATGGATAATATAATAGCATGTAACAATCAAAAATTATAGATACATTGGAGACGTATCAATGGTGAGGTAGATTCTGGGGCAGCATCAAAGCAAGGATCTTCGTGCTGCTGAGATGGTTGGCCGATAGCTCGCTGGCTCTCAAGTTCCTCTAGCGCTGCTATTCTTGCATTGAGCTTCTCCATTTCACTCGCTTCCAATTTCCTCTTTCTCTCTCAGCTTCTGTAACCACCGCTGCCGGGAAACCCATGCACCCACGAAACGGAGCCTAGTGTGCCTCGTGTTCATCCAGGGTGCTCAGGATTCTTGAATGCCTCTGTCATCTCGTCCTTCTCTCTGTTGGGAATGAATGTCCCTTCCTGCGCTGCCCTGATATATTTATGAAGCTTCTTGATGGGTATTGCAAGTTGCTCGTTCGTCCAACGACACTCCCCTGTTTCTGGGTCCAAAGTTCCCCCAACCCCGAACAAGCAAGTCCTTGAACGATCTGGCCAGTTCAATGTCGCTGGTTGGGCCCCTTTAGTAAGCAGGTCTTGCTCAGCTTTGTCCCATAATGACCGAGCTTTGTAGTAGCCACCTGAACCTGTATGATTGTGATACTTCTTCCATGCAGCATTTTGCTTGTTTGTCAACGACCTTTTCAAACCCTTCTCTGATTTCTTGTAGGCCCACAAATGCGGGACAGTGATCTCTTATCTTCTCATATCCACCGGTGAATTCTGGAGTCTTCCCTTTGTCGACAAACTTTGTGTTCAACTCTTTCTTCCAGTTCCTGAATAGATCTGCCATCTTCTTAAGAGCAAACGCCTTGACCTTTGGCTCTATAACTTGGTTATTCGGATCCTCCTCTGGTGGGAGGCTGAAATTTGTCATCAGCGAGGTGCAAAGATTATCTTTCAGTCTATCCTAGACATAAGAAACTTCAGAGTCGTCCTTACTCTTATTCCATTGTTGGACACTGATCGAGACGTTGTCCCTAACAATAGCTCCGCACTGATGTACAAATGTGTCATTGGTCCGCTTGGGAGCAATCGGTTGGCCATCGTCCGTGATTTCTATGATCATGCACCTTTCATCCTGGCGCAACCTTTTCTTCGTGCCTCGTCTCCTTACGGAAGTTTGGCTCGATCCGGAGGGCTATAAAAGAAGAAAGAAGCGTTAATATATGTACATACCAAAACAATTAATGCATCAAATCAGCATAGTAATTAATATATATAACTCGCCGGACTTTGCAATAGCTCCTCCCACCGTTCGGTCACCGGAGCCATCATCATGATCTCCTCCTCCGCCATTCATTCACCAGAGCCGTCATCATCTCCTTCCTCCTCCATTGTTGGATTACCGATGTCGTCATCCTCTACTTCCTGACCATCAGTGTCATTGAGAAACGACAAGGGATCACCTCCGTCGCTGATTATATCCCCCAACAACTCTTCTTATTCCAAGTCTCTGTCCATGGTTTCTACAAATATTACAATAGGGCAATATATAAAAACATGAGAGGTGGATATATTAGTTGCAAACATAGACCTATAGCTAATCACAACAGGAATCATATGCAAATATGAGCAATGGATTAGTTGCGTACCGCCTCTCTCATGCATGACCAACGTCCCCCTCATGTTGAAGTTATCGGGGTTATACTTTTAGGAGATGACACATTGCAAAAAATAATCGCTATGCCTCGACAACACTCTTTTAACTTGGTAAAATTGGGTGGCTTCGACAACGCTTCTAGGGTTTGGGGTGGCCTCAACAATGCTCTTTTAACTTGGTAAATTTCGGTGGCCTCGACAATGCTTCTAGGGTTTGGGGTGGCCTCGACAACGCTCATTTAACTTGGTAAATTGGGGTGGCCTTGACAACGCTCCTAGGGTTTGGGGTGGCCTCGACAACGCTTCTAGGGTTTGGGGTGGCCTCGACAATGATCTTTTAACTTGGTAAATTTGGGTGGCATCGACAACTATTCTAGGGTTTGGGGTGGCCTCGACAACGCTTGTTCAGTCCCGGCTTGGGTGGAATCAAGAGTTGGCCGGGCGAGAGGGGGTTGATCGATGTCCCCCCTCATGTCGAAGTTACATGAGCAAAAGAGCTCCGATCAGGACTATTCCGGATCCGTTGGAAAGCTCTCGGGGAGTCGATGCCAACATGATGATAGGGGGTCAGGTGCTCCCGTGGCCTTCTTGATAGATAGAGTCGATGCCAACATTTTCATTTAACAAAAAACGACCTTCAAAAAAAGACTTGCTTCGCTGCGGGTGCTCGGTGTGACATGGAGTCGGTGGAAAAACTTTATGAAAATGCGTTGGTGGCCGGACCGGGCGGTTTTCTTCTCCTTCTTAATTTTTTCCTTTGTTTTTATTATATGTTTGTATTTGTTTTCACTCTACATTTTCGTACATATGAAAAACAACAAAGTTTGTATACAAAAGTGAACATATACATCTCATACATGAACATATACACCTGAAAATTTATCTATCTATTTATCTCATCTCATACATAAACATATACACATATACATGAACATATACAAATATACATGAAAAAAAACAGAGCACAGTGCTGCCCGCGACCATGGAGCAGCGGCGACGGGAGCCGGGGACCATGGGAAGGGGGGATCACTTTGGGGGGGGGGGCGATGGCTTGATTCTGGCGACGAGGCCGGCGACGAGGACGGAGGGCTCGGGGGGAGGCACGCGCGAGGTGACCAGGAAGAGAGTGCGTCGGCAAGGGCTCATGGAGGGCTTGGGAAGGAGCGACAGTGCGTGCGGTGACGGGAGGAGAGCACGTCGGCGAGGGCTCGGGGAGGGGAGTGTGTTGGATATCGGGTTCCGGCAAAACCCTTAAGGTTCAAACTCTGGGGTGCGCACAAAGATCTTCTCCCTACTGATACACGCCCTCAGCCTCACCGCTATCCCTAAGCTAGACCGATGAACAACACAAGAGACATAAGGTTTATACTAGTTCGGGCCACCGTTGTGGTGTAATACCCTAATCCAGTGTGTGGTGTGGTGGATTGCCTCTTGGGCTGATGATGAACAGTACAGAGGAAGAACAGCCTCGCGAGGAGAGGTGTTCTTGGGTTTGGTGGGTGTGCTTGAGGAATCGATCCGTCTCCATTGGCTCTCGATGAGATCCCCCCCCTTCTACTGTGGTGGCTAGCCCTATTTATAGAGGCCCTGGTCCTCTTCCCAAATATTGAGCAGGAAGGGATCCAACAACGGCCATTTTGAAAGGGGACAACTATTACAAGCTATCCTGACTAAAGATGGTCTTCGTCTGCCAAAGGCACCGGTGATGACGCCATCTTGGGCTCCACGGTGACCTCCGTCTTGCCGCTCTGTTGGCCTTGGTCTCGTTGCACCGATATGGAAACCTTTGCCTGATGCCTCGATACTCCGCGCCTGCGCTTGCCTCCTTTGCACCAAAGAGGAAACGAGGACACTGCACAAGCGGGCGCCCGCCTGGTCTTGATCGTCATGGCTTGCGTCATGAGCACCTCGTGAGGTACTCCTTGCCTTGATCTCTCCGCCTCCTCGCGGGCCCGCCTTGCGAGGCCACTCCTCAGGAGGCCTTGTGTCATCCGCTCGGCGAGGCTTGGCCCCTCGCGAGGGTCTTGAGCTTTGGCTGATGAAGATGGGCCGTTCTATGCCACTAGTTGAGCCATGTTGCAGGCTAGTCTAGGGACCCTCGTTCCCAGAACACCGATAGTAGCCCCCGGGCCCAAGGCGTGCTCGTACTTGGCTTAGCGGCGAAGTCAAAGGGTAAGTGCGGAGCGCCACGGGCCCCAACAGCATGCGGCCTTAGTCACCACATGGCGACTGATTGGACGTGGGCGTCTCCGTTTCCCCACGCTGCCTCGGCAACTGCCCGATTTGACGAGTCCCTGCCACATGCAAAAAGAGTCATCATTACCTACGCTCGTGGAGGTCGATGGTTGGCCTCCCCTGGGCTATAAGTATGGAGGGGCGAGATCCCCCGTTGCCCATCTCCTCTTGCTCTGCCTGCTTCTTCTCCCTCCTCGCTCCTGGTGCTTGCATCACCCCATGGCGCCCGTGAAGAGGTTCTCGGCCACAGAGAAGGGGAAGGCTCGCCAGGAAGGTCCAGGCTCTCCTCCACCAAAGCGTGGCCGCGGTCGTCCTCGCAAGCGTCCCGCGAACCATGTCGTGGCTTCCCGTGGTCGCGGCGGTGGTCCTTCAAGTGGTGGTGGTCGCCCATGTCGAGGCAGCCCAGCTGGTGGGGGAAGGCGCCGCGTGGCTGCACGCCCTCCCCGGCCGCGCTTCGATTTGGCAGAGGTGCTGCCGGAGTTCGTTGTGTGGTCGGACAACCCAGACGGCAACTGGCTCCAGCTCCCGCGCTTCTTCGCTGGTGAACTGCTGGCCGCTGGCCCCGGCGAGCTTTGGTTGCAGGCGGACGACTGCTGCAGCAGGGCCTCCTAGGTCGCGGTGGAGATCTCCGTCGCTCGCAATGTAGCCCTGACCCGGGGCTGGCAGACATTTGCCCGCGCGCGTGGCCTGGGCAGGTGGTGCACCCTCCACTTCAAGTATGACGACGACGCGACCCTCTATGTGAGGGTGTTCGGAGAAGATGGCCGCCGTGTTGGGTGCTGCCCTGAAGACGATGATGGTGGCGAGGTGCTCGGCCTTGGCGATGGACGTGACAAGGGCGAAGGAGAACCCGCTCCCGGCGGCGACCACAGCTCGTCGAGCTTCAGCGGCTCCTCCTCCAGCGACAGCTCCTCCAGCGGTGGCCGCGATCAGCCACCACGCCGCCGCGCCCGCTTCGAGGGCGGTAGCGGGTCGTCCCATCACCGTGCTCCGGTGAAGCGCGAGGCGAAGTCTGATTGAGCTCGGGAGGACGACACAGATCCCTCCTCGCGAGCTGTTGCAAGGCATGCGCTGCTTTTATTTTGTTTTCTGTCCTTTTCCTGCATCGAGAGAGAGAAGTATGGGGTCCCGTGGGGGCGTGCAACAGACTATGATCCCTTGATTATCGTACTGCATTTATTGTTCTAGTGTTATGTTATGGTGTCACTGTTATGTGTCTACGCGTAGGAACAACTGAGCTCGGGACGTTTGCAGTAGTTTCCGCCTCGCGAGGTGCCTGCTTGAGGCCTCGCCGGGCGCCTTAAGAGCTGCAAAAAATTTGTTGGGAGAATCATTTCCGAACCTTGGTTACAAGGGTTCCTGGCCATGGCCCGGTGCTTGGCGTCGCGATGCCCGAGGGGCATGGACTGGGAGGAGTGCTCCCGCTACGAACTCGAACGAGAGAGCCTTGCGAAAATTAAGAGACTCCGGGGCATGTACAACCCCAACTCATTATTACATGAGAGTGTCATGGGCGGCGAGCTACACAGGCACTGGGCCTTCTTCACGGGCACCGGGCTTTTCTTCGGGCGACGAGCTTCACAGGCACCGGCCCTTCTTCACAGGCACTAGGGCTTTCTTTAGGGGTAAAACTTCTAGAGATGCTGGATGTTCCAGGCGTTTGGGATGGGTACCCCCTCCTGAGTCTCTAGGCACGCGGCACTAGGCCTGGAAACATGGACAACCTTGAACGGGCCCTCCCACATGGGCAAGAGCTTATGCAGCCCTTCCCTGGAGAGCACCCGCCTGAGTACGAGGTCACCTACCTCGAGAGTCCTTGGGCGGATGTTGCGACAATGATACCGCCGCAGCGCCTGCTAGTATCTTGCTGCTCGCAGTATGGCTTCATGACGGCGCTCCTCCCCCAGCATGAGGTCCATCCCCTGCATGGCGTCCTATTGCGCTTCATCAAACGCTAGGACCCGTGCGGAGCGACGCCTGACTTCGTGAGGGAGGACCGCCTCTACTCCGTAGACGAGGAAGAATAGGGTCTCGCCAGTTGGCTTGGTGGCGGTAGTGCAGATGGACCACAGCACGGACTGGAACTCGTCGTACCAGCCCCTGCCGCAGGCCTCCAGCTTCTTCTTGAAGGTCCTGGTTTTGAGGCCCCTGAGGACCTCTGCGTTGGCGCGTTCGTCCTGGCCGTTACTCCGGGGGTGCGCCACCGAAGCATAGCATATGTGCGTTCCAAGGTTAGCACAATATGTTTTGAAGAGATTGCTGGTGAACTGCGAACCGTTGTCGGTGATGATGCGGTTAGGGACCCCAAACCGGCTCACGAGACCCTTGATGAACTTGACTACGGAAGTAGCTGGGATGGTGCGTACGGCTTCCACCTTCGCCCACTTGGTGAACTTGTCGATGGCGACGTAGAGGTAGCGGTAGCCCCCAGGCGCTCGAGGAAACGGGCCCAAGATATCCAGCCCCCAGACCGCGAATGGCCACGAGAGTGAGATGGTCTGCAGGCCCTGAGCTAGCTGATGGATCTGCTTGGCATGGAATTGGCAGGCTTCGCAGGACTTCACCAGCTCGATCGTGTCGTTGAGTGCCGTAGGCCAGTAGAAACCGCTGCGAAACGCCTTGCCGACGAGGGTCCGTGAAGATGGGTGGTGTCCGCAATCTCCATCGTGTATGTCAGCCAGCAATTCCTTCCCTTGTTCCCTGGAGATGCAACATAGGGAAACGTCATTTGGCCGCTTCCGGTAGAGCTCACCATCTTGGATGCAGTAGGCCATGGCCTGCCGGGCCACGCGTTCCGCGTCCTCCTCTTTCTTTGGCGGCGTCCCTTGTATCAGGTAGTCCTTGAATTCCGTGGTCTAGCATCCCTCCTGAGGCTCCAGCGCCAAGAGTAAGAGTGCTCCCGAGATCGGGCCACAGGTCGGGGCTCCTGTGGCAGGTGGTTGAGGGAGTTCCTCCCGAGGCTGTGTTGTGCTTGAAAGTGATGGTGCCGCCGATGGCTTGAAGAGTTGTTCCTCGAAAACGCCAAGCTCCTGAGGCAGCCGCGTGGATGCCCTCCTGGCAATGTCATCAGCCTCTTGGTTGGTGCCGCGGGGCACATGCTGCAACTCCAGCCCCCAAAACTGATTTTCCATCCTGCGCACCTCCGCAAGATACGCTTCCATGTGCTCGTCCTTCGGCTCGTACACCTTGTTGGAGAAGTTGACGAGGAGCTGTGAATCACCCTTGATGATGAGGCGCTTCACCCCCAGTGCTGCTGCAGCTTTCAAGCCTGCTATAAGGCCCTCGTATTCTACTCTATTGTTTGAGACCTTCTCATCCTGCTAGAAATAGAGCTGCATGGTGTAATAGAGCTTGTCCTGAGTGGGGGATATAAGCACTGCACCAGCTCCGTGCGGAAGTTGTCATGGGTGCCGAAGGTCACAGGAAGGCGGATCTGCCCCAGGGAGCTTGAGGATCCACCTCCGACTCCCGAGAAGGGCTTGATGGGTCGGAGCCATTCCAGCGGTACATGGAGGAGACTAAAGGCCTCCACCGAGAGCACGTTGAGGCCGGCGCCGCCGTCGATGAGGGTCTTGGTGATGGCCACCTGGCAGATGGTGGGCGTGCAGAGCATTGGGAGTGCACCCGAGCAGGCGGTGTTGACGGGGTGATCGTCCGAGTTGAAGGTCAGGTCGGCCTTGGGTGCCGCCCAACCCGGAGGATCTCCTTGCCGCACTAGGGTGGCGCTGATCTGGCGAAAGAACGGCTTGGCGTGGCGGTCTAAGGGTGGCGCCTGCGAGCCGCCCAGGAGAGTTGCAATGACCAGGGGCGTCGGCACCGCGTAGTGGGTGAGGAAGAGGTCGCGCAGCTCCTCCTAGGAGGCCACAGAAGATGTTGGCAGGTTGAGTAGCCAAACGTGCGGGACACCGGTGAGGGCCATGGGAAACCAGTTGGCCATGACCTTGTTGTCACCTCCGGCCTTGAGGACGGCCTCCTCGTACGCCAGCAGGAAAGCCAGTAGGTCCACCATGCCGTCATAGCACGGCAGCATCTCTGGCTTGAACTTGTGCGGCCACTGCACCTGCCACAAGGCGGGGGACAAGGCTCGGAACCCCTGGCCCCAGCGCTGGCGCCAGCCCCCGGAGCCGGAGGTGCATTGTCTGCCATGAGGGCGAAGTGCGGTATTGGTGGAGAGCGGGCCGACGGAAGGAAGAGCCCCGGTGCACCGCTACCTAGCGTGCCAAATGTCGGATATCGTGTTCCGGAAAAACCCTTAAGGTTCGAACTCTGGGGTGCGCACGAAGATCTTCTCCCTACCGATACATGCCCTTTGCCTCGCCGCAATACCTAAGCTAGATCGATGAACAACACAAGAGACAGAAGGTTTATACTGGTTCGGGCCACCGTTGTGGTGTAATACCCTAATCCAGTGTGTGGTGTGGCGGATTGCCTCTTGGGCTGATGATGAACAGTACAAAGGAAGAACCACCTCGCGAGAAGAGGTGTTCTTGGGTTTGGTGGGTCTGCTTGAGGAATCGATCCGTCTCCGTTGGCTCTCGATGAGATCCCCTCCCCCTTCTACTGTGGTGGCTAGCCCTATTTATAGAGGCCCTGATCCTCTTCCCAAATATTGAGCGGGAAGGGATCCAACAATAGCCATTTTGAAAGGTGATAGCTAGTACAAGCTATCCTGACTAAAGGTGGTCTTCGCCTGCCAAAGGCACCGGTGATGACGCCGTCTTGGGCTCCATGGTGACCTCCGTCCTGCCGCTCTGTTGGCCTTGGTCTCGTTGCACCGATATGGAAACCTTTGCCTGATGCCTCGGTACTCCGCTCCTGCGCTTGCCTCCTTTGCACCAAAGAGGAAACGAGGACACTGCGCAAGCTGGCGCCCGCCTGGTCTTGATCATCATGGCTTGCGTCATGAGCACCTCACGAGGTACTCCTCGCCTTGATCTCTCCGCCTCCTCGCGAGCCAGCCTGGCGAGGCCACTCCTGAGGAGGCCTTGTGTCATCTGCCCCACGAGGCTTGGCCCCTCGCGAGGGTGTTGAGCTTTGGCTGATGAAGACGGGCCGTTCTGGGCCAGTGGTTGAGCCATGCTGCAGGCCGTAGGCAGGCAAGTCTGGGGACACCCGTTCCCAGAACGCCGATAGAGTGCGAGGGTGAGGGCGCCGCAGCGAGGGTTAGGGGAGGAGAGCGTGTAGGCGAGGGCGAGGGCACGGTCCGGCAGCCTGGCGGCGTTGTGGTGTTCGGCATGTCGTCGGGGGGGAGAAGAACTGGGACCATAAAACGCTAAGTGCTGGATTATATAGCAGAGCCTTTAGTCCCGGTTGGTGGCACCAACTGGGACCAATGCCCCCCTTTAGTCCATGTTCGTGCCACCAAGCGGGACCAAAGGTCACTAAAGGGGGGCATTGGTCCCGGTTGGTGCCAGCAATCGGGACCAAAGGTGGGTATTGGTCCCAGTTGGTGCCACCAACTAGGGCGAAAAGGTGGTGCTTCCCCCGGCCAAAAGTTTAGTCCCACCTTGCTAGTTGAGAGGGGCTCGGGGTGGTTTATAAGCACCACTGCCGCTACCCTCTCGAGCTCCTCTATAATGAAGGCCTATGGTCCTAAACTCACCCACTCTGCATGTGGGCCTACTATGCCTACTGTGGGCCTATGTCCTGGCTCAACTAGCGGTTGGGTTTCTAGTCGTATGCAGGCCGTGGTGGCCCAGTAGGAGGCATTTTTAAAAAAAAACTATATTTTTTGTTTACTTTATTGCTTTATTTATTTTCTTTTGTTTCTACTTACAGCTAAATACTTAGAGCTTTTAGTGATTGTTTTCTCTATAGGTCACAAAAATTATAAACTTTCTATTAGTCCCATTAGTTTTCAAATTTCAATAGTTCAAATTTGAATTCTTTGAAATTTGTGTGAATCACTAGTTTGTGAATAACTTTACTTTAAAAATAGATTTTTGAGTGATTCTTTTTCCTGCTATTTAATATTAGTGTGTTTTATCATTATATTCAAATTGGTAATTTTTAGGTTATTTTAAATGGGTGTTTCAATCAAAAACAAATTTTGTTATTTTAGTTTGCTATTAAAGTTTCTAGCAAAAAATACTTTATGAAAATTCTTTTTGCTATTAATGTTTTGAACAAAAAATACTTTGATAATTTTAGTTGCATAGATTTTATATGATTTTAGTTTAAAAAATAGTAGAGGTTTATAAAAGCTTTTAGTTGATTCTTTTTGCTGTTGAAGAATATTATAGTTTTGTTTTCATTGATCATAACAAAATATTTTAGTTGATTATTTTTAGTTCATTCTCTTTGCTATTAGAGTTTTATAAAAGTTTTCTAGTTCATTCTTTTTGCTATTAGTTCATTCTTTTTGCTATTAGTTCATTCTTTGAGCTAAATGACCCTGAAATTGAAAAGCACTACAAATGAAGTCTGAAAAGGTTGAAAGTTGGCATGGTATCATCATTTCACCCACATAGCATGCGCTAAACGTTGAGCGGCTTACGTCAAAAACTGGATGCACTTCATGTACAAAATGGACAATCTATTTCGAAGTATCAGGGTTTCGCACAAAAAATCATCTATTACAAAGGGATTTCATTTTTTAACTTATTTTAACAATAGAATTTTTGTGTGTTCAGAATGCACAATTCAAACCCACATAATCAATTTTGAACCCTTTGTGACTTCATTTGGTATTTTTCATGCATTTACTCATTTTTTAGCTAAATGACCCTGAAATTGAAAAGCACTACAAATGAAGTCTGGAAAGGTTGAAAGTTTGCATGGTATGATCATTTCACCCATATAGCATGTGCTAAAAAGTTGAGAGGGTTACGGCAAAAACTAGATGCACTTCGTGTACAAAATGGACAATCTCTTTCGAAGTATCAGGGTTTCGGACGAAAACTCATCTGTTACAAAGGGATTTCATTTTTTTGAACTTATTTTAACTCCAGACTTTTTGTGCATTCAAAATGCACCATTCAAAGCCACATCATCAATTTTCAACCCTTTGTGACTTCATCCGGTATTTTTCATGCATTTACTGATTTTTTTAGCTAAATGACCCAGAAATTGAAAAGCATTGCAAATGAAGTCTGAAAAGGTTGAAAGTTGGCATGGTATCATCATTTCACCCACATAGCATGTGATAAAAAGTTGAGAGGGTTACAACAAAAATTGGATGCACTTCGTGTACAAAATGGACAATCTCTTTCAAAGTATCAGGGTTTCGCACGAAAACTCATCTGTTACAAAAGGGATTTCATTTCTTTGAACTTGTTTTAACTCCAGACTTTTTGTGTGTTCAAAATGCACCATTCAAAGCCACATCATCAATTTTCAACCCTTTGTGACTTCATTTGGTATTTTTCATGCATTTACTGATTTTTTAGCTAAATGACCCTGAAATTGAAAAGCGCGATAAATGAAGTCTGGAAAGGTTGAAAGTTGACATGGTATCATCATTTCACCCACATAGCATGTGCTAAAAAGGCGAGAGGGTTACAGCAAAAACTGGATGCACTTCGTGTACAAAATGGACAATCTCTTTCGAATTATCAGGGTTTCAGATGAAAACTCATCTCTAACAAAGGGATTTCATTTATTGACATGTAACTGCAGTGATATTCTAGATTAAAGGCATCATCATAATAGTTGTGGAGAGAAAGTATTCACTTTTTCTTCGCTTGTGTCCTTTGCTTATTGCGCTGTAACCATGGATAATCTTCATCATTTAACAGGGTGCTTGGGTCAGCCTTGACTTTGAAGGGAGGAATTTCATGAAACTTTTCATAATCTTCAGACTGTTCTGTCTTGCCCTCCACTCCTGCGATGTCTCTTTTCCCTGAAAGAACTATGTGGCGCTTTGTCACATCATATGATGTATTCGCTTCCTTATCTTTTCTTTTTCTCGGTTTGGTAGACATGTCCTTCACATAGAAAACATGTGCCACATCATTGGCTAGGACGAAGGGTCCGTCTGTGTACCCAAGATTGTTCAGATCCATTGTTGTCATTCCGTACTGTGGGTCTACCTATACCCCACCTCCTGATAGATTGACCCATTTGCCACTGAAACAAAGGGACCTTAAAATCATGTCCATAGTCAAGTTCCCATATGTCCACTATGTCACCATAATACATGTCATTTCCCCTCTCGGTTGCTGCATCAAAGTGGACACCACTGTTTTGGTTGGTGCTCTTTTGATCTTGGGTGATCGTGTAAAATGTATTCCCATTTATCTTGTACCCTTTGTAAGTTAATATAGTCGAAGATGGTACCCTGGCCAACGAGTACAACTCATCAGAAACAGTGGTGTCACCCATGAGATGTGTTTGCAACCAACTGTCAAAAGTCTTGATGTGTTCACATGTAATCCAGTCATCACACTACTTCGGGTGTTTGGAGCGCAGAATATTCTTGTGTTCATTGACATACGGAGTCACCAAGGTAGAATTCTGTAGAACTGTGTAGTGTGCTTGAGACCAAGAATGCCCGTCCCTACATATTAATGAGTCCTCTCCTAGCATGCCTTTTCCAGTTAGTCTCCTCTCAAATTGCGATTGAGGGAGACCGATCTTCCTAAGGCCAGGAATGAAGTCAACACAAAACCCGATGTCCTCCTATGTTTGATGGCCCATGGAGATGCTTCCTTCTGGCCTAGCACGGTTACAAACATATTTCTTTAAGACTCCCATGAACCTCTCAAAGGGGAACATATTGTATAGAAATACAGGGCCCAGAATGGCAATCTCATCGACTAGATGAACTAGGACGTGCGTCATGATATTGAAGAAGGATGGTGGGAACACCAGCTCAAAACTGACAAGACATTGTGCCAAATCACTCCTTAACCTTGGTAGGATTTCTGGGTCGATCACCTTCTGAGAGATTGCATTGAGAAATGCACATAGCTTCACAATGGCTAATCGAACATTTTCCAGTAGAAGCCTCCTCAATGCAACCGGAAGTAGTTGAGTCATAATAACGTGGTAGTCATGAGACTTTAGATTCTAGAACTTTTTCTCTGCCATATTTATTATTCCCTTTATATTCGACGAGAAGCCAGACGGGACCTTCATACTGAGCAGGCATTGAAAGAAGATTTCCTTCTCTTCTTTGGTTAGAGCATAGCTGGCAGGACCTTCATACTGCTTTGGAGGCATGCCATCTTTTTCATGCACACATTGCTGGTCCTCCTGTGCCTCCGGTGCATCTTCTGTCTTCCCATACACGCCCAAGAAGCCTAGAAGGTTCACGCAAAGATTCTTCGTCATGTGCATCACGTCAATTGCAGAGCGGACCTCTAGGTATTTCAATAAGGTAGGTCCCAAAATATAGATTTCTTCTTCCACATGGGTGCGTGTTCCTTAGTGTCATTCAGAATAGATAGTCCGCCGGGACCCTTTACAAGGATTACTTGTAAATCATTGACCATAGCAAGTATGTGATCACCAGTATGGACGACGGGCTTCTTCCGGTGATCTACCTCGCCTTTGAAATGCTTGCCTTTCTTTCGACATTAATGGTTGGTCAGAAGAAACCGACGATGTCCCAGGTACACATTCTTCCTGCATTTTTCCAAATATATACTTTTGGTGTCATCTAAATAGTGCGTGCATGTGTGGTATCCCTTGTTTGTCTGTCCTGAAAGGTTACTGAGAGCATGCCAATTATTGATGGTTACAAACAGCAACGCATGTAGGTCAAATTCCTGTTGTTTGTGCTCATCCCACACACGTACACCTTCTCCATTCCACGACTGTAAAAGTTCTTCAACTAATGGCCTTATGTACACATCAATGTCATTGTCGGGTTGCTTAGGGCCTTGGATGAGCACTGGCATCATAATGAACTTCCGCTTCATGCACAACCAAGGAGGAAGGTTATAGATACATAGAGTCATGGGCTAGGTGCTATGATTGCTGCTCTGCTCCCCAAAAGAATTAACGCCATCCGCGCTTAAACAAAACCATACATTCCTTGCATCACCTACAAAGTCCCCCCACATTCTCACGATTTTTCTCCGCTGCGACCCGTCAGCGGGTGCTCTCAACTTCCCGTCTTTCTTATGGTCCTCTTTGTGCCATCGCATCAACTTGGCATGCTCTTTGTTTCTGAACAGATGTTTCAACTGTGGTATTATAGGAGCATACCACACCACCATGGCAGGAACCCTCTTCCTAGGGCGCTCGTCATCAACATCACTAGGGTCATCTTGTCTGATCTTATACCGCAATGCACCACATACTGATCATGCATTCAAATCCTCGTACGCACCGCGGTAGAGGATGCAGTCATTAGGGCATGCATGTATCTTCTGGACCTCCAATCCTAGAGGGTATAGAACCTTCTTTGCTCCATACATACTTTTGGGAAATTCATTATCCTTTGGAAGCTTATTCTTGAATATTTTCAATAGCTTCTCAAATTCGTTGTCAGATACACCATTGTCTTCCTTCCATTGCAACAATTCCAGTGTGGTACCGAGCTTTGTGTTGCCATCTTCGCAATTTGGGTACAACACTTTTTTGTGATCCTCTAACATGCGATTGAAATTCAACTTCTCCCTTTCACTTTGGCATTGTCTCTTTTCATCAACAATGACCCATCGGAGATCATCATCGGGCACATCGTCCTGGTTCCTCTTGATCTTCAGCTTCCCTCGTTGCAGCATCACCATATTCAGTGGGCGGATAGTTTTCATCATCCTCTTCTTCTTCATTGTCTTCCATCATAACCCCTCTTTCTCTGTGCTTGGTCCAAACATTATGGTGTGGCATGAAACCCTTCTCAAGCAGGTGGATGTGCAGGATTTTCCGGTTAGAGTAAGACTTCGTATTTTCACAGATAGGGCATGGACAACACATAAAACCATTCTGCTTCTTTGCCTCAACCACTTGGAGAAAATTATGCACGCCCTTAATGTACTCAGAGGTGCATTTGTCACCGTACATCCATTGCCAGTTCATCTACATGTATAATATATTATTAAATGTGTCAAAAACCATTACAGAACATCATGAATAGATAAGTGACCAAATTAATAGAAGTTCATCATCATATTAAAACCAAAGTACATTGGTGATGAAATGTTATTACTGAAGAAATCAATAAATAAAGTTCATACATAGTTCTCATTGAACAGCATATAGCTCTCTAGAGCATCTAATTAAACCATACATTGAAACTATGTAAAACATTTCAATGCAACAACAAATGCAATCATAATCGCAACTAAGGTAACAATTGATCCAATGGCATAATGATACCAAGCCTCAGTATGAATGGCATATTTTTTTAATCTTTCTAATCTTCAAGTGCATTGCATCCATCTTGATCTTGTGATCATCGACGACATCCGCAACATGCAACTCCAATTTCATCTTCTCCTCCTCAATTCTTTTCAATTTTTTCTTCAAGTAATTGTTTTCTTTTTCAACTAAATTTAACATCTCGACAATAGGGTCGGTTGGAATTTCCGGTTCACATACCTCCTAGATAAAAACATCTATGTCACGTTGGTCAGCATAATTGTCATAAACACTAAATGAAACAAATAGTTATAAAAGATAATATATACCACATCCGAATCATACACAGGACGAGGGCCGGCGGAGGTGGATACCAAAACCATCACACTATATAATAACAAATAATAATAAGAGTAAGAAAATTATACAAGTATCTATCTAAATCATACAAGTAAGAATGTTTTTCTTTTACAAAGAATATAAGAACAAGAGGCTCACCACGGCGGTGCCGACGACGAGATCGGCACGGGCGATCGACGATGGTGAGGACAGGGATGGGACAGGACGGACCACCAAACCTAGACAAATCTTGAGGAAAATGGAGCTTGGACAAGGAGCTTCAAGAGGAGAAAGCTTAAGTGTGGCTCGGGCATTTCATCAAACACCTCATGTGTATAGGAGGCGAGGTAGAGCACCACAAACCTCTCCCACGGCCGGCCAAAAAAACAGAGCACTGGCTCTGTTGGCGGGCAGGGGTGGTGGTATATATAGGCCTCTCTTTACTCCCGGTTTGTGACTAAAACCAGTACTAAAGGGCAACCTTTGGTCCTGGTTCAAGCCACCAACCAGGACTAATGGTGATGGGCCAGGAGCGAGGCCCATTGGTCCAGGTTCGTGTCTGGAACCGGGATCAAAGGGGTCAGACGAACCGGGACCAATGGCCCCTAAGGCCCGGCCGACGCCCTAGCCTCACGAACCGGCACTAATGCACCCTTTGGTCCCGGTTTGTGAGTGGACCGGGATTAATGCCCTTACCCAGGCCTCAACCAAAGCCCTGTTTTCTACTAGTGATAGCCCCCAAGTTAAATTGTTTATCATTCATTACCGCACTCTTAAGAATGCTCAGATCAAAAGTGCAAAGGTAGCTATGGTCATTTTTACCATTAATGCATCTACCTATGAAGAGAGAAAAATAATGTAAGGCGGGAAGTGAATGCTCCATATAGTAGCTTGAGTTACGCATCTACCTATGAAGGAACTCAATGCAATCATATTTACGGGGTTCAGTGTAAGTATTGCAGAATTTCACACACTTCATTAAATTCTTCAAGGTCCATGCGAAATGAGTTTTCATGGAGATTAAATATAACAACATGCATATTACGATGGACTGAAGACTCAAATTTCAGTACAAAAGAATCAGTGAGATTGCAATATTGCAGGCACTTATCTGACACGAAGTCCATCAAGCCGGCATTGTGTACGTACATATCAAATTCTTCCTTGAAACCGGCTTGAGTCATGAAACAATCCGACGGCCATTCGCAAGGTTGCACTAGAGCTTCCCGTGGTGGTTCGGGGTCCGGCTCACGTAGAGCGAGCCTTAGGGATTTCTTGCTCGAGGAACCACCCTGGAACATCTTCCTAAGCAATTTATCCCTCTGAAAATTTCTGAAATATTTAGTAACTCAAAATAAAAGTGAATTAAACTCAATAAAATCAATAGCAACTACTCCTACAAGTGTCTAGAAGCTATACCATGCACCAAAACTAATTTGAACGATATAAATTTGACATGCAAGGTCAAGAACATGGTCACCAACAGTAGTTAAATGTGCAAATAATAGACCACTACAACAAAAACTAATTGGGCCAATGGAAGAGTCACATACCGATGACCAATCCCCCGAAACAGTTTCATAAACGGAGTTCCGAGCGAGGAGATAAAAAATGGCAGCAAGATGAGCAAGAACACGAGCTATGGAGCAAGTTTGATTTTTCTGGAGGAAGAAGAAGAGCATGGGTGGCAGCAATAAGTGAGGGGGCCTACATGAGCCCCACAATCTTCCTAGGCGTGCCCGGGGGGTGGGTGCACCCTGTGAGCTTGTGGCTCACAAGTGCACCACCCTGGGGTGTGTTTAGTGCCACTATTTTTTATATATTGCAGGAAAAATCATACTAAATTTTCAGGGCATTCTGAGAACTTTTATTTTCTGGTCATTCTTTTGCACGGGCAATTCAGAAAATAGTATAATAATGGCATTTCTACTTTATTAATTCTTAATAACAGAAAGTAAAAAGTGGGTACAAAAGGTTATGTTTACTAAATTCATCGACCACATGCCTTTCAAAAGAAATCCATTAATAAGGTTGATCAAGTCTTATTAACAAACTTCTTCCGAATGACATGAAACCGGAGAATCTTTGTATAACACTAGGCTACCTCAATGGGGATATGCATGTCCCCAATAATAAGAATTTCATATTTCTTTCTGACAATAGGAATAGGGAATTCAAAACCTCCAATAGTGATTGTTGAAAATTTTCCAATAGAATTAATACTATTCACTTGAGGTTGTTTCTTCGGAAAGTGTATGGTCTGCTCATTATCATTGACATGAAAAGTGACATTACCTTTGTTGCAATCAATATCAGCCCCTAAAGTATTCAAAAAGGGTCTACCAAGGATGATCGACAAGCTGTCATCCTCGGGTATATCAAGAATAACAAAGTCCGTTAAGATAGTAATATTTGCAACTACGACAGGCACATCCTCACAAATACCGATGGATATAGCAGTTGATTTATCAGCCATTTGCAAAGAGATTTTAGTTGGTGTCAACTTATTCAAATCAAGTCTTCGAGACAAAGAGAAAGGCATAACACTAACACCTGCTCCTAGATCACATAACACTAACAACTTATTCAGATTTTTAATCACTTATTTATCTCCTTTGATCATGAACATGAATATGATTTGTTAGTAGTTCTATTGTTCTTGAGGACATGGGAGAAGTCTTGTTATAGTAAATCATGTGAAGTTGGTTTCCATTCAACGTTTCGATGATGTGGTATGTTGTTCTTCGTCTTGTGGCATTGTGTGTTTGTCGACTACATGACACTTTACCATGTTTGCGCCTAGGCCAATGCATCGTGGAATTAGTTTGTAGATGATGGGTTGCGGGAGTGACTGTGTCACAACCCAAAATTTTCCCAATTTGGATGTGAGCCTAGAAGCATATGCATTCATGATTTACCTTGCACATTTTATTTTTGTAACTAACATGACCAACTCTTTAATTCAAATTCATTTTTGAGTTCATTTGGAGGCCATGAAAATTTCACAAAAATGATTTTTAGAAAATGCATAAGGGCAGGAAAGGAATTTTCCTAAGATTAACATTTTCCCTATTTTTCTTGAGTGAACCAGGGGTTTGAAAATAGTTTAAACTGGGCATTTAAACTACGGGTAAACCCCTAAATAAAAGAAACAAAATAGAAACCAAAAAATAAAATAAATAGTTGCAATTAGACCCATTAGTAATTTGATAAAAATAGTTTGTCAAAATCCTCTAGGAAAAAGTCCAAACAGTCAGGAATAATCCAAGATGATTTTCGGAGAAGTTGTCCTATGGAGGAAAGTTAAAATTCAAATTTAAATGAAAAAGAGCATAATAGAAAAAGAATAAAGAAAAGAAGAAGAAAAAAACAAAAAGGGCAAGGCCCAGCTAGCCAGCAAGCCAGGCCAGTCGCGGCCCCGCTATCCAGCTAGCCCTGCCGCGCACACGCGCCCTCTCTCTCTCTCTCTCCATCTCTCTCTGCCATGCAGGACCCATCCATCAGGGTCTCGCCCTAACCTCGTGCAACCGCCGCCGAGCCCCACGCGCACACGAACCCGATCCCCACTCACACATGATCACATGTCGACGTGCTCTGGGTACTCCCCAACCCACGTGGTCATGTCCTATTTAACCCCTCGGACCTATTCTCCATTTTGCCCCATCCAATTGAGCCTGAGCGTCGCTAGGCTACCGACAATACACCCCCGCCGTCCGCCATTGACCTTGCCACCATCAGCTTGATTCCGGCAAGGCCAGAGCCCCTCGTGACCACCCACTACCACCCCGAGATCCGCCGGTCCATGGTGAACCTCCTTACTGAAAGCACTATGATATGAATTATTAACCATGTTCATGTAACAGAACGGTTTGGGGTGCTATTATACGCAGTCTTTGCTGTTGCGAACTTACCAAAAAAAGTTGCACACACCCGTGTACATTGATATTTGCTGCACTGGACTCTCTGTACATTCTCACCCCATCAGCTATTTGATTTGCAATAAATTTACACCAGTCCATCTTGGGGTTAAGATCAAGGTTCTTATTAATTGCCAGAAACTTCCTATTCATCACATGTCCGCTAGCTAGAGCCTGGTAGACACACAAAACAATAAGAAGGAAGCACTTCCTAGATCTATCCTTGTCCATAATTCCCACGAGACTATCAACAAAAGACTTAACAGGCTTTCCACTTCCTCTTGAATCTTCTCTAAATTCCTTCTCCTCTTTTGTTGGGTTTGTAATCTTTGCCTACCATGTCTAGGGAGAGGCATTAGAACATTGAGTGTACATGAGGAAGCCATTATATTTTCTTGACGAGTTTAAAAAAAATTATAGGTTTCACCTCGGATGACTAGAGTTTTGTTCTCCCAGTCAACCTGATCAATTAGCCAGAGTATTATGGCCCTTGGATATGACAATCAAGCATATGTATTAAGTGACCAAAACCATGCACTGTCACCCATTCTCTCTTGCTACAATTTAGCAGTTTCACAATTTCACGAACCTTCTACGGGCAACACTTATGTCCAACAACCAGTCAATTTAGCATACTAATTCTGTTACATATGAATGTATCTAATGCAAATAAATTACACAGTCTATGGCATCAACAGTTCAAAGTGTAATCTCCTTACCGGCATGTGATCTGTATTCCTCTGCCTAGATGGCTTCTTGTCTTTAACATGGGATCTTTTTTCCCGTTTCCTGCATTTTTTTTCCTCTTTTGCTGCAAAGCTTCCTCTTCCCTACTAGATGATGATTAATTGGTGTGGCTACTGCGTTTATTATTCCTCTTTCCTACGATGCTTATCTTCAGAATCAAAGTTGGACTCAACTATTTTCACACACTTCTCAGTTTTCTTGCTCCTCCTTGTCTTATCCTGTTCACATCTGAGCTTATGATGGCTCTCCTGCCCTTCATCTTCCATCCTCCTCTTCGAACATATCACCTGCATGTTTTAGGTTTCAATTAAATTGTACTAACAAAACATGTCATGCATAAAAAATGCACCATTGCCTTCTTAAAAAGCCGCAACAAGGATGCCTTCTATTGAACAAATGTGTAGTCCAGTACATGCTTAAGCTTCTTAATTTAACACATAGCAGAAAATAATGGATCCGATGGCCCAAATTCATATATGATAGCTACCCCCTCCATCCATATATATAGGGCGTAGTACATTTTTTGAGACTGTATTTGACTATTTGATAAGATTAACATTATATGAGATGTATAATGTGAAAATTATATCATTGGAAGCCCCTTTCATGTACGAATTTGATAGTATGCTTTGTGTAACTTGCATGTCATATAATATTGCTCTAACATGTGGTTAAACTTAGCCTCGAAAAAGGCATTAGGCCCTATATATGTGGATAGAGGGGGTTGTAACAACAAATGCTCTTGCAATAAGATATGTCCTGAACATCTTAAAGGTGAGTGTGTTATTTTGTTGATCAATCCAACCTGGGACTAGAACTCGTAACTCTAGAAATTGCGCCTCCGACAGAAAAATGCAGGGATAGCTATGATTTAAGATGATCATCTAACAAATGCATCGATGGCAACAGATCACGACAGATATTCGATTTTGTTACATGTTCTTCTCCATAACGGATCCACGGCGCGCAGTGCTCCATGCGGGGGGGGGGGGGGGGGGGGGGGGGGTGAAGTGCAGCGGCAGGGAATCGAAGAGGAATAGCAAGTAGGGTGTAGGAGATGGCGATATCTCGTTAACTCCAAGAGGGGTGGGCTGCGAATGTATTCAGGGTGGTATTTAGAATATCGGGTGGGCTCCCCTATATTTGTTGTGTCCAAATACACGCAATAAGAAAATCAATAGACCCCTGTTTGAGCTTTGACTATTGTACATCTCTTGCGCTCTATTCCCGAATCACAGCGCCGTCGAATGACTTTGTGCTGCCCGGTAGAATTCCGTTCAGCTAGAAAATATTTTCTTGTTCCAAATCGAGTTATAGGAAGAAAACTCTAAGTCTGACCTCTATTGGCTGAGACTAGCAATGGCGGTATTCATGCGGTGTTCTCTTGTTGGCATTGCATGGTATGAGTTTCACTTATGTTATTACTAGATTTTAATACATGGATAAGTTCGAGTGGATCATTGGCATCATCATGCCAAACAAATAAAATTTGAATGGGAAAGAAGATATATGCTCCTGGTCTCAACTTGTCATTGGCCATCATGCATGCGATTATGATGGGTCGGGGTGTTATCTATAGAGGCCACTATGCACATGCTATTGTTGTTCGTAGTCAACATTTATGGGAAGATAGCAGTATTCATGCGGTGTTCTCTTGTTGGCGTTGCATGGTATGAGTTTCACTTATGTTATTACTAGATTTTAATACATGGATAAGTTCGAGTGGATCATTGGCATCATCATGCCGAACAAATAAAATTTGAATGGGAAAGAAGATATATGCTCCTGGTCTCAACTTGTCATTGGCCATCATGCAAGCGATTATGATGGGTCGGGATGTTATATATAGAGGCCACTATGCACATGCTATTTTTGTTCGTAGTCAATATTTATGGGAAGATAGGGCATAGACTGCAATAGCAGATTAGGGAGTACTACTATAAACTTGTGTTTTGGGCATGCTATGATCAGTAGCTATCTATGATTGAGCATAGAAACTCAGTTAGAAAGGCCACGTTGATATGTTAATTTGCAGCTCCACAATTGAACTACTGAAGGCGATTGATCTATCAGTGCATGTTGGTAAAGGGATGTTGGCTTTAATGCAGTATCGAAATTAACCAATCGAACCCTGAAGGACCAGGAAGAATATTCGATTTGCCGCGGATGGCCCTGCCCCTGCGTGCATCTTCTTCGGTCGTACGACTTGCCTCCTTTTGGGTAGTATAGAGGCCACGAATGCATGCCAATGCCGACCCCTGTTTGGTTGTATGTGCCCTTCAGATGCCTCGTAATTCCAGAACGAACATGTACCGGCCCTACTTAATCAAATGTGTTAAACTCGATCCAATGCCTATGGAAAGCATAATTTAAATAGCATTTATCCGCACTTAGGTATTTCTATAGGATTAGGACCTAACATGGGAATGTACGTAATGGGTGACATAAACGAAATGTCAAACGCTGGCGCTTGTATTAACTATTCCTTGACAAACCAGATAACAGTATTGTGTAGGTCTATTCGCAAAAGAAAAAAGAAAAAAAAAAGAAACAGTATTGTGTAGGTCAGAGAACCCTCATTGGCTAAGCACATGCATGCAGAAACTGTTAATAATTCAGGTCGTCGTGGATACCTGTTCATCGCTCGACCCTGTACGTACGTGGCATGAGAGCGTGTCCGCCCGCAAGCTTGCAGCTGCAGTTGGACGAACAGTCCCCAGCTTGCCACCGGTAGTCAACCAAATATAAACGTAGGACTAAGAGCATCTGCAGCTGGATTTCGCAAATCCAGGCCCTCAAACGCCCGCGGACGTACCGGGCTGCGTCCGCGGGCATTGACCGGACGTCTCTTAAATAATGTAATCTACATTCGGACACCTCAATTAACATATCTCAAATTCATACAAACGCATGCAACTATATCAATGCACACACATCGTCATCGCTACACTAAACATGTCATCGGACTACCAAAATTTGGCATGTTTGGCTATAGTGGAGTTCATCCATGGCTATCCTTGCCCTTTCCGGCGCCTTAGCCGTCCTTCTCGCGGAAGTACCGGTCGAAGACGCGGTACGGATCAAGCCGGATCTGTCCTCGCTGTCGCTGTCCTCCTTCTCCTCCTTCGGTGGCAGTCCGGCCATGGCACGGACCTCTTGCTTCTGCTGTCGGGCGAGGGCGCGCATGTTCCTCCACTATCGTTTCTTCACAATGCGCGCGAGGATGGCTTCCTCCTCTGTGGCCGCCCGCGCCCAGGCATCAGCTGCCTTTGCCGCCGCCATTTCCGTCGCGATACGGGCATCGGTGGCCCTTATTCTCTCCTTCCCACAGCGTGCCGCCCGTTTCCGGTGGGACTCATAGTCTGCCCGGCCGGTGATGGTGAAGGAGAGGTGTTCCGGCTGCCGAGACCGCGAGGATCCAGCACCAGAGGACCCGAGCACCCGGTGAGCCAACACTATGACGTCGCGGCGGAGGGATCCGTCCGTCGGCCGGGCGTTGTCCTTACGGGAGCGGCAGACTGCAATGTGGACTGCCATTGCCTTCTCCAACCCGCACGGGATGACACCCCAGTCTAGGGATCCGGAGTGGTCGGAGTCCGATTCGCTGCCTGCCATGCCGGAGACGCCGAAACTCGCCGAAGACGAGCTCGGGTGGCGGAGGGGAGTGGAGTGAAGTGGCTAGGGTTTGCTCCGGCAAGCGGATGGGAACGGATATATGTGGGGTTGGGTGGGCTAGCATGGGTTGGATACGATGTGGCGGGCGCGCTCGTCTGGGCGCCCCTATACCCGCCCCATATTTGGGCCGGATATAAGGGGTGCCGGTCAGCCCGGACATTTGAGTCCCGTTTGAGGCGTCCGTCTGGGTCGGAAAAACGTGACCGGTCAGTGACCGGGTGGCCCGCCCAGACATATGAGACTGATTTGAAGCGCCCGGCTGTAGATGCTCTAATTATTTGTCAACGTACTACTACTATTTACCACATAAGCATATATATGTAGACGACCCCAAAGTTTTTTATGCTTTTCTCCGTCGAAAGCAAAGCTTTTGCTAATACAATAATTATTAGTACATCCACACATTTGCTCTTGCGATTATAAAGGGCCAAAAGTACATCTTTTATATAAAGAAACGGCAGTAGAAATGCAAAGGAAAAAAACAAAAGAGTTGAAATAATTCTTATAAACACATAAATCAATGGAAGATCGATGCACTCCCATTGAAGTGCCAAGGGACGGGGCCGGGCACGAGTCTAAATCAAACGACTGAACTTGCGCTGTAGTTAAACACTTGTTTTTCTTTACTTTTGACACCGGCCAATGTCTTTGGAGCTCGAAACGCAGCGAGACACGCAAGGAGGGCCTGGTGTTTTTATTTAGTCATCTGCCGCTGCTGCGCCGATGGATCGATGCAAATTATGCTCGCGAAGGCCAATGAAATCGAAGCGCCGATCGTCCTCGTTCTATACAGCTCGATCGCGGGATCAGATCGATCCACCAATGGACCGATTTGCCGCGCGCGGGGGGTTGCCCTCTCCATCGATCCGGTAGCTCTTTTTGAGCATCAGAGGCCGGGCGTGCCGGCTCCGATCATCATCTATATCTGCTGATTTCTTGCTGTTAGCTTGGTGTACTTTTTTCAGTTAGTTTACAGCAAAACAATTATATATACTTGTTCAGATAGCCGGCGTACATCTACCTATGAAAGCCCACGTAGGGAATAGGTTAGTTATTACTACTGTTCGTCGATTGTCTATGTTGAGGACGGCACGAACTGGTAAAAATGTGATATCTCGCTGGTACCTGCAGTTGGTTTTAACTCTGCTTGCGACATCTGTCGATGCATGCAATCGCTTACATGGCCAATCTCTTCGACTTGTTATCCAGCGCCCTACAGCCCAGTTATTGGACAAGTGAGACTCAACATATATAGCAAATCAATCAGCAAAAGTTATCGATAATGTTATTCAGTGAATGTCAGTTGAGAAGGATGGCATTTGGAACCTTTTTCAAGACATTTTACATTGTGAGAGGGTGGCAATTTCTTCGGGAATTTTATGTTGTAGAGAGTGGCATTTTCTTCGGTCTCTAAAGAAATTGCCATTCTCCCACAACATAAAATACCATGAAAATGGTTGCAAACGTCATCCCTCCCAGCAAACGTTGGCTGGCTATCCGGACCGCTGGGCGTAGGTGGTGGCCGCAGATCTGGCTCTGGCCGGTCCGGCGGAACGGGCCGTAGGGGCCACCGGTGTGCAGGTGTTTGGACAAAGGTGGAGGAGGGACCAGCGGCCGACGTGGCAGCTCTTGGGCTCCGGGACGGCGGCCCCGGGTGTGGTGGTGGCGGCTTCGGCCAGGAGGTGGTGCGAGTCTGGTCGCGATGGATCGTGGGATCCCGTGGCCAGAGTGAGGTCGGCCTCGGCAGGGGTGGTGGTTAGTGGGCGGCGGTCGGTGGTGGCAGGTGGGCGGCACATTTCCGGGAGAAATTCTTGCTCCGGTCTTCAACGGAGCCGAGAATGGCGGCGCCCGCCGGTGCCGCGATCTTTCTTGGAAGCGTCGTCGTGGAGGTGCTCCTTCTCTCCACGGCTTGGGCTCCGGAGGGAAACCTCAGATTCGCTAGATCGGGCGATGGAGGCGTCTTCGCGTCTTTCTCCTCCTTGGGGGCATCATCTCGCAGCCGGCAACGACTGAGAGACTGGAGGATGATGGCATATTCGCCGTCGATGGTGGCATCTTCGCCGCGTGGTTTGCTGAGGCGGGGCGCTGGTTTCTGTTTGGCAATGGTGATGACGTCGAGAAGAGCTTGGGTCGCGGCGTGGTCTTCGGTAGTCGGTTCTTCCCGGCGTGTCCGAGGTACTCTTTTGGGCACGGTCGGCGCAAGTCCTGCATATTTCCCTTGTGTCGCTCGTCGTCAATGTCGGAGTTGTCGGTTGCTTGCGCGTGTGGCAATCTGTTGGCATGCGCCGTCGTGGCTTCTGTTCATGTCGGTGGCCAGGTTGGCCGGTGGTGCCCATGTCATGTGGGTTGTGTTGTATCAGTTTTAGCCCGGTTTTTTGTCAATTAACCGGGCAACTCTCTTCTTCTTAATCAATAAAAATGGCAAGTCTTTTGCCTCGTTTCAAAAAAAAAGGGTCCAGTAAATAGTATACCACTGCAAAAAAAGAAGAAGAAGACACTCTACACGGTAAAGCATTTGCGTCGGTTCAGCAATTAGAAATTAAGTCACCAAGTGTCCAAGTTGCTCGATCTCGATCTCCACATGTATGCATATCAAGCTTCTGCTTCGTCATTGGGCCTGTGTGTGTAAAATCGGAAATTTACGGCCAACCTAACCATTATCTTTTTCGGTTGGTTAGCAACGCTGATGTCCTGAAAGGAAAAATGTGACAGCTTACATGCATGCATTTAGTTGGGAAACTACATGACACGCAAGCATGCATCTATAGTACAAGGACTAAGTCATTTTCCCTTGATTCTTTCTTTTGTTTGGAATCTGCCTATAGATTCCTTCTTGAACTCAAGAAGTGCAGTGATACGCAGATGTCTATAATTTTCACCTATATATAATGGTATACACAGGATCGAATCGGGTGTTATATGTACGGAGAGAACAAAACGAGAACAACTGTGTATCCCATTTTAAAACCTGCCTTAAAAAACTTTTTTTTGAAAGAACCAGCAATTGCTGGCGTTTCATTGATCATAGCCTTAAAAAACTTCAAGTGGTACAAAATAAGTCATCTCTAAGTTTTATCACCCGTGAGATGTGATGTGTTAGTAAAGTTTGACCTCTTTTTGAAAATAAAATGTGTCACTCCCCCAATTCATATTAGTACAACTTTATAGTAAATCAGTGACAATTAATATGAATCAGAAGGAGTACTAGTAAAGTCTAGTCTATGATAGACTTTTGAGTAAACCACTTCACAAGTTCATGCCATAGTTTTCCCCATAAACAATAATACACCTTTTTTTTTGCCAACTTTTTATTTTCCTATGAAACATGATGTCGACTCTCAGATATCTCTATCCTTCGATTCAAAAATTCCATCCTTCTACAACCAAATCTCAATTTGTAGAAAGCCTTCAATGGCTTTCCTTATGATTTTTTTTCTTACACGATACCACTACGATTTCGTTCTTCCAACCCCACTGATTTCCGTACCTTTTGGTTTCATTTTCACTCCTAAGATTATAGTTCTTGTCCTGACAAATTACGTCCTATGAAACTTACTTTTTGTTTCCTCGTGAACTTAGCCCATCCCGTAGGTTTTGTCCCTCGGAACTTGCATACGTTAGGTTCTCTGAGTTATTTTATTCCAGCGCGCATCCAACAGGTCATCGCCCCAAATTACATAGCATTTATCTTGCGGTCCACAGTCCGCTGACGCATTAACTTCTTTCTCCCTGCTCTTTTCTCCTCGTCTTTTTCCTTTCTACTATCATCTTGTAGATCTACTCTCTTCTTACTCCTGTCGGATGGTGCTGCCACCGGTTGCCGGAAGTCGGTGGCCCCGACCGTAGACACCAATGTCGGATTGTTGGATCCACAAACCATTGAGAGGTTTAAACTCTGGGTTGCGTGCGGAGATCCCAACCTACCCAGTCTGCCTACTCGCGATCCTCCTAAGCCTTGCACGTCAAGCTCAAAGGGACAAGAGACACAACAGTTTTATCCTGGTTTGGGCCACCGTTATGGTGTAATACCCTACTCCAGCGTTTTGGTGGATTGCCTCGAAGGGCTGAGGATAAGCTCAGTACAGTGGACGATCAAGCCTCAGGAGGTGAGGCGTTCTTGGGCTGGTGTGGTGTAGGCTAGCTCTACTCGTTCTGATCCCGTCCCCCTTCTATGGTGGTGGCTAGTCCTATTTATAGTGGCCTTGGTCCTCTTCCCAAATATGAGCGGGAAGGGATCCCACAATGGCCGGATTTGAAAGGGGACAAGTAGTACAGTCTATCCTGACAAAAAACAGTCTTCGCCTGCGAAAAACCTCTGGTCGTGACGCCGCGGTGGGCTCGTCGATGACCTCCGTCCTGCCGTCCTGGCGGTCTTGGTCTTGTTGCACTGAAATGAAAACCTTTGGTTGATTCCTCGGGACTCCGCGCCTATGGCTTGACTCCCTTGCACCAAAGAGGAAACCTGCGCTCTGCGCCCGCCTGGCCTTGGTCGTCATGGCTCACGTCAGCTGAGCCTCATGAGGTAATCTGCATAGAACTCTCCGCCCGTCAGGAGCCAGCCTGAGGAGGCCAATTCCTTCTGGGGTCTGGGCGTTGTCCGCCTCGCGAGGCGTGGCCCCTCACGAGGGCCTTGTGTTACCGATGTTGAAGTTGGGCCGTACCAGGCCGCCGACAAAGCCACGTGGTGGGCCATGGGTAGGCAGGGCTAGATACCCCCAAATCCAGGACGCCGACAGTAGCCCCCGAGCCCAAGGCGCGCTCGGACTTGGCTTCCAGGCAAAGCCAAAGGGCAAGGGCGGAGTGCCGTGGGCCCTATCAGTCTGCGGCCTTGAAGACACGTGGCGGTTGATGGGACGTGGGCGTCTCCACTTCCCCATGCCGCCTTGATATCCGGTAGACCCAGCAGCCTCCTGTTGTCAGCGCAGCTAGCCCTTCGCAAATTACCGTGCTTGGCTCTTGTCTCCTCCTTCCCAATCGTGCCGCTGCGTCCATAGATCCGGCATCGGCGCCTTGCCCCCTTTTAGTACTCGCTATGGCCCCCAAGCCGAGGAAGAAGAAGGGGAAGCCGCTCGCCCCGGCCGGTCCTCTGCTGGCCCTAGAGCCAGCCCTTGAGCAGTCGAAGGTGATCAATGAGGAGGGGCTGGACAAGGTTCGCCATGCACTCGCCGCCGATTCCAATGAGGGGAAGGCGACGGCCGCCACCGAGATCCCCATCTATCTCCATGCTCTTCTTGCTGGGTTGATTCCTCCTTTCTCCCCTTTCTTCAACGCTGTGATGTCGCATTACCAGATCCATCTGCTACATCTGGATCCCCGCTCTGTCATCCTTCTCGCCGTCTTCGCCTTCCTCTGCGAGGCCATGGTAGGCATCACTTCTTTCGTGGTCTTGTTTTGCCATTTCTTCTTGCTTTGGTTGGTCGACGCCCGCCAATGCTCTGGGTGCACAACCTTTGAAGCCGTGGCCGCGATCACTTGTTCAGGGATTGACTTCGAGCTCTCGCCTACTGCGAAGGGATTCCGAAAGTAGTGGCTTCCTATGGATGCCTGCGTGTTCAGCCCCCTCCTCTTGACTCCTGGGGCGCTGGCCTCGCCTAGCTCCGGCTGGTGCCATTAGAGGCTCTCCGACCGGCGTCTTGCTTTCGTCTGGAAGAGACTGGCGAGGCTTCAGGAACTAGAGGTGACGACGCCAATGGTGGTGAAGGAATTCGTGAAGCAGTGCATTACTCCCCTCGAGCGCCATTCTCGCCCGATGTGGGACTTCACAGGCATCAGAGATCCGATGAGGCTGCAGAGGCCGTCGCTTGCTTCTGACACCTTGGTCGCGGTGCTCAAGCTTCTGACCGGCGAGTCCAAGCCTGCCGACCTTTCGGGGGGTGGCTGCCTTCTCTATCTGTGCTCGAACAAGGCGGCCTTCGCGAGGCAGATGCCTCTTTTTGACGACTGGGGGTTGCTTCCCGAGGGCCTTGAGGGGCCTCGTGAGAACCCCGTCTTCATGGCTCCTCTCCTAATCGACCCTGCCGTGCGTGCCCTGAGTGTGGAGGCAAGGGGTGCGCACCTCCGTCAGCTGTCGAGAGCTCCTCCGGAGGCCCGACCTCGCTAGTGGCTCAGGAGGCCAAGGCTTCTGGGGCCCTGGAAGGAGCTGCCGCAGAACCGATGCAACCCCAAGCTCTGGAGGCAAGGCTACTGACGCCCAGGGTGGTGTCTCCAGAGCGGCTGCTGACGGCGAGGAGTCCACCACCGGCCCCGGAACCGTGAGAGAGAAGGTCTCGCCGGGTGCCCGTGCCCTTGGGACCCCCGCTCCAGATGCCACGCCGAGCGCTCCTCCTCCCGTGGATCGCTCGTCGGAGTCTGGTCGGCCCCGCCTGTGCCTCGAGTCGCTCCTGAAGAGGAAGAGGTCCCCGTGCCACAACGACGGCACCCGTCGGCTGCTGAAGCCGAGGAGATACGTGATACGTCTCCAACGTATCTATAATTTTTGATTGTTCCATGCTATTATATTACCTGTTTTGGATGTTCATGGGCTTTATTTTACACATTTATATCATTTTTGGGACTAACCTACTAACCGAAGGCCCATCCCGTATTGCTGTTTTTTTTTTGCATATTTCGGTATTTTGAAGAAAAGGAATATCAAACGGAGTCCAAACGGAATGAAACCTTCGGGAGCGTGATTTTTGGAACGAACGTGATCCAGAGGACTTGGAGTGCAAGCCAAGAAGCAGCCAAGGCAGCCACGAGGGTGGAGGGCGCGCGCACCCCTGTAGGGTGCGCCCCCTGTCTCGTGGGCCCCTCGGGCGGCCACCGACGTACTTCTTCCTCCTATATATAGCCAAGTACCCCGAACACATCCAGGGAGCCACCGAAACACAATTTCCACCGCCGTAACCTTCTGTATCCATGAGATCCCATCTTGGAGCCTTCGCCGGCGCTCCGCCGGAGGGGGAATCGACCACGGAGGGCTTCTACATCAACACCATAGCCCTTCTGATGAGTTGTGAGTATTTTACCACAGACCTTCGGGTCCATAGTTATTACCTAGATGGCTTCTTCTCTCTTTTTGGATCTCAATACCATGTTCTCCCCCTCTCTTGTGGAGATCTATTTGATGTAACTCTTTTTGCGGTGTGTTTGTCAAGATCCGATGAATTGTGGGTTTATGATCAAGTTTATCTATGAGAAATATTTGATTCTCCTCTGAATTCTTTTATGTATGATTGAGTTATCTTTGCAAGTCTCTTCGAATTATCAGTTTGGTTTGGCCTACTAGATTGATCTTTCTTGCAATGGGAGAAGTGCTTAGCTTTGGGTTCAATCTTGCGATGTCCTTTCCCAGTGACTGCAGGGGCAGCAAGGCACATATTATAATTATTCGCTTTTCTATCAATTGCTCAATAGTAATTTGTTCACCCACCGTAATACTTATGCTATCTTGAGAGAAGCCACTAGTGAAACCTATGGCCCTCGGGTCTATCTTTTATCATATAAGCTTTCAATCTACTTTTATTTGCATCTTTACTTTTCCAATCTATATTATAAAATACCAAAAATATATTTATCTTATCATACTATCTCTATCAGATCTCCCTTTCGCAAGTGGCCGTGAAGGGATTGACAACCCCTTTATTGTGTTGGTTGCGAGTTCTCTGTTTGTTTGTGTATGTGTGTGGGACTTTTGAGGAGCCTCCTACTGGATTGCTACCTTGGTTCTCAGAAACCGAGGGAAATACTTACGCCACAATTGTTGCATCACCCTTTCCTCTTCAAGGAAAACCAACGCAATCTCAAGACGTAGCAATAAGGATTTCTGGCGCCGTTGCTAGGGAGGTCTTCGCTCAAGTCAAGACATACCCATCACAAACTCATCTCCCTCGCATTTACATTATTTGCCATTTGCCTCTCATTTTTCTCTCCCCCTCTTTACCCTTGCCGTTTTATTTGCCCTCTCTTTCCCAATCTTCTTCTCCTCTCTCTTTCGCTTGCCTCTTTTTGCTTGCTCGCGTTTTAGATCGTTTATCTTGTCTTAATGGCTAGTCCCATTTCCGCTCCTATGTCTCCCGAGTTTGAAGTTCTTCACTTCAAGCAAAGGCGAGGAGAAAACTTAAAAGATGCTTGGTATAGGATGATGGGATCTTATCATAATTGCACTTTAGAGGTGAGTTTTAGAATTCTACTTTGCAATTTTTATGTTGGGTTAAATATGTCCCATAGACAACTCTTGGATTGCATTGCTAAAGGAAATTTTATTGAAATTGATCCCAGTATTGCGCATGAGATTATAGAGGGAATAGTGGGAACACTACCTCAAAAAGGGGGATCACATCCTACCCAAGAAGAAACTCAAGTGTTTGAAAAGATTTGCGAAGTAACAAAAATATTACAAAAGTCTCTTGAACCTATTAAGAGTGTTAGCGGAAATCTTCACCGCATGAATATGTTGATTACTCTTTGCAATAAGCGCTTGGATTCTTTAGATCTAAAAATTTCAGAGTATGAAGGGAAACGTAAAGAACCTCCCAGGTTCGAGCATGATTCCGATAAAAAACTGAAAATCAAAGATGGCACTACTTAGAACTATATTCACTTTTATGCCTAGCTAGGGGCGTTAAACTATAGCGCTAGTTGGGAGGCAACCCAATTTTCTTTGTGTTCTTTGTGTTTGTTCCTGTTTAGTAATAAATTTTGCATCTACCTTCTGTTTAGATGTGTTTTCATGTTTTATTTAGTGTTTGTGCCAAGTAGAACCTATAGTGTAACCTATGATGATAGTTAATTTGATTCTGCTGAAAAACAGAAACTTTGTGCTCACGAGAAAAAATTCAATAAATCACAGAAACGTGCTTTTGCATTGATTCTTTTTGCTGTAGATCAATAGATAAATTGTACAGGACTTCCTATTTTGGTAGGATTTTTAGAGTTCCAGAAGTTTGCGTTAGTTACAGATTTCTACAGACTGTTCTGTTTTTGACAGATTCTGCCTTTCGTGTGTTGTTTGCTTATTTTGATGCATTTATGGATAGTATTAAGTGGTATGAACCATAGAGAACTTGGAATACAGTAAGTTTAACATCAATACAAATAAATAATAAGTTCATTACAGTACCTTATGTGTTGGTTTTGTTTTCTTTCACTAACGGAGCTTATGAGATTTCCTGTTGAGTTTTGTGTTGTGAAGTTTTCAAGTTTTGGGTAAAGATTTGATGGACTATGGAATAAGGAGTGGCAAAAGCCTAAGCTTGGGGATGCCCATGGCACCCCAAGATATTCAAGAATGGCCAAAAGCCTAAGCTTGGGGATTCCCCTGTTAGGGATCGTTGCAGAAATTAAAAAAATTCTACGCATCACCAAGATCAATCTATGGAGTAACTAGCAACGAGAGAGAGGGGAGTGCATCTTCATACCCTTGAAGATCGTGAGACGGAAGCGTTACAAGAACACGGATGAAGGAGTCATACTCGAAGCGATTCAGATCGCGGTGGATTCTGATCTTAGCGCCGAACAACGGCACCTCCGCGTTCAACACACGTGCAGCCCGGTGACGTCTCCCGCGGCTTGATCCAGCAAGGAGGAGGGAGAGGTTGAGGAAGAAAGCTCCAATAGCAGCACGACGACATGGTGGTGATGGAGTAGCAGTACTCCGACAGGGCTTCGCCAAGCTCTTGCGGAGGAGGAGAGGTGTTGGGGAGGGAAGGGGCTGCGCCTTGGATGTGGTGCTGCAGCCCTCCCATAGCCCCTCTTTATAGGAGAAGGGGGAAGGGGGCCCGTCCCCTCTAGATGGGATCTAGAGGGGGGGCGGTGGTCAAGGGGGGAGGGGGCTTGCCCCCCAAGGAAGGGAGGCGCCCCCCGTCAGGGTTCCCCCCAACCCTAGGTGCATGGGCCCTAGGGGGGTGGCGCCCAGCCCTCCAAGGGGATGGTTCCCTTCCCTCTAGAGCCCATGAGGCCCTTCGAGACAGGTGGCCCCTCTCGGTGGACCCCCGGAACCCCTTCGGTGGCCCCGGTACAATACCGGTATGCCCCGAAATATTTCCGGTGACCGTATGACAACTTCCCATATATAAATCTTCACCTCCGGACCATTTCGGAACTTCTCGTGACGTCCGGGATCTCATCCGAGACTCCGAACAACATTCGTTAATCAGACACAAATCTTCCTAATAACCATAGCGTCATCAAACCTTAAGTGTGTAGACCCTACAGGTTCGGGAATCATGCAGACATAACCGAGACAGCTCTCCGGCCAATAACCAACAGCAAGATCTGGATACCCATGTTGGCTCCCACATGTTCCACGATGATCTCATTGTATGAACCACGATGTCGAGGATTCAAGTAATCCCATATACAATTCCCTTTGTCAATCGGTACGTTACTTTCCCGAGATTCGATCGTCAGTATCCCAATACCTTGTTCAATCTCGTTACCGGCAAGTCACTTTACTCATTCCATAATGCATGATCCCGTGACCAACCACTTGGTCACATTGAGCTCATTATGATGATGCATTACCGAGTGGGCCCAGAGATACCTCTCCATCATACAGAGTGAGAAATCCCAGTCTCGATTCATGCCAACCCAACAGACACTTTCGGAGATACCTGTAGTGTACCTTTATAGCCACCCAGTTACGTTGTGATGTTTGGTACACCCAAAGCACTCCTACGGTATCCGGGAGTTGCATGATCTCGTGGTCTAAGGAAATGATACTTGACATTAGAAAAGCTCTAGCAGACGAACTACACGATCTTGTGCTACGCTTAGGATTGGGTCTTGTCCATCACATCATTCTCCCAATGATGTGATCCCGTTATCAATGACATCCAATGTCCATGGTCAGGAAACCGTAACCATCCATTTATCAACGAGCTAGTCAACTAAAGGCTCACTAGGGACATGTTGTGGTCTATGTATTCACACATGTATTACGATTTCCGGATAACACAATTATAGCATGAAATATAGACAATTATCATGAACAAGGAAATATAATAATAACCAATTTATTATTGCCTGTAGGGCATATTTCCAACAGTCTCCCACTTGCACTAGAGTCAATAATCTAGTTACATTGTAATGAATCGAACACCCATAGAGTTCTGGTGTTGATCATGTTTTTCTCGCGGAAGAGGTTTAGTAACGGATCTGCGACATTCAGATCCGTATGCACTTTGCAAATATCTATGTCTCCAACTTGAACATTTTCACGAATGGAGTTGAAGCGACGCTTGATGTGCCTGGTTTTCTTATGAAACCTGGGCTCCTTGGCAAGGGCAATTGCTCCAGTGTTGTCACAGAAGAGAGTCATCGGCCCCGACGCATTGTGAATAACTCCTAGGTCGGTAATGAACTCCTACATCTAGATTGCTTCATGTGCTACTTCCGAGGCTGCCATGTATTCCGCTTCACAAGTAGATCCCACCACGACGCTTTGCTTGCAACTACACCAGCTTACTGCCCCACCATTCAAAATATACACGTATCCGGTTTGTGACTTAGAGTCATCCAGATCTGTGTCGAAGCTAGCATCGACGTAACCCTTTACGACGAGCTCTTCGTCACCTCCATAAAGGAGAAACATATCCTTAGTCCTTTTCAAGTACTTCAGGATATTCTTGACCGCTGTCCAGTGTTCCATGCTGGGATTACTTTGGTAACTTCCTACCAAACTTACGACAAGGTTTACATCAGGTCTAGTACACAGCATGGCATACATAATAGACCCTATGGCCGAGGCATAGGGGATGACACTCATCTTTTCTCTATCTTCTGTCATGGTCGGGCATTGAGCCGAGCTCAATTTCACACCTTGCAACACAGGCAAGAACCCCTTCTTGGACTGATCCATATTGAACTTCTTCAATATCTTATCAAGGTATGTGCTTTGTGAAAGACCTGTGAGGCGTCTCGATCTATCTCTATAGATCTTGATGCCTAATATATAAGCAGCTTCTCCAAGGTCCTTCATTGAAAAACACTTATTCAAGTAGGCCTTTATGCTGTCCAAAAGTTCTATATCATTTCCCATGAAAAGTATGTCATCCACATATAATATGAGAAATGCTACAGAGCTCCCACTCACTTTCTTGTAAACGCAGGCTTCTCCATAAGTCTGCATAAACCCAAACGCTTTGATCATCTCATCAAAGCGAATGTTCCAACTCCGAGATGCTTGCACCAGCCCATAGTTGGAGCGCTGGAGCTTGCATACCTTGTTAGCATTCTTAGGATCGACAAAACCTTCTGGCTGCATCATATACAATTCTTCCTTAAGAAAGCCATTAAGGAATACCGTTTTGACGTCCATTTGCCATATCTCATAATAGTAGAATGCGGCAATTGCTAACATGATTCGGATTCAGACGGACTTCAGCTTCGCTACGGGAGAGAAGGTCTCATCGTAGTCAACCCCTTGAACTTGTCGATAACCCTTAGCAACAAGCTGAGCTTTATAGATGGTAACATTACCATCCGCGTACGTCTTCTTCTTAAAGATCCATTTATTTTCTATCGCTCGCCGATCATCGGCAAGTCTGTCAAAGTCCATACTTTGTTTTCATACATGGATCCTATCTCAGATTGCATGGCTTCAAGCCATTTGTTGGAGTCTGGGCCCGCCATCGCTTCTTCATAGCTCGAAGGTTCACCGTTGTCTAACAACATGATTTCCAGGATAGGGTTGCCATACCATTCTAGTGTGGAATGTGTCCTTGTGGACCTACGACGTTCAGTAGCAACTTGATCTGAAGTACCTTGATCATCATCATTAACTTCCTCTCTAGTCGGTGCAGGCACCACAGGAACATTTTCCTGAGCTGCGCTACTTTCCGGTTCAAGAGGTAGTACTTCATCAAGTTCCACTTTCCTCCCACTTACTTCTTTTGAGAGAAATTCTTTCTCCAGAAAGGACCCATTCTTGGCAACAACGATCTTTCCTTCGGATCTGAGGTAGAAGGTATACCAAATGGTTTCCTTAGGGTATCCTATGAAGACGCATTTTTCCGACTTGGGTTCGAGCTTTTCAGGTTGAAGTTTCTTGACATAAGCATCGCATCCCCAAACTTTTAGAAACGATAGCTTAGGTTTCTTTCCAAACCATAATTCATATGGTGTCGTCTCAACAGATTTAGACGGTGCCCTATTTAAAGTGAATGTAGCTGTCTCTAAAGCATATCCCCAAAATGATAGCGGTAAATCGGTAAGAGACATCATAGACCGCACCATATCCAATGGAGTGCGATTACGACATTCGGACACACCGTTACACTGAGGTGTTCCAGGCGGCATGAGTTGTGAAACAATTCAACATTTCCTTAAGTGCGTACCAAGCTCGTGACTTAAATATTCTCCCCCACGATCTGATCATAAGAACTTTATTTTTCTGTCATGTTGATTCTCTACCTCATTCTGAAATTCCTTGAACTTTTCAAAGGTCTCAGACTTGTGTTTCATTAAGTAGACATACCCATATCTACTTAAGTCATCAGTGAGGGTGAGAACATAATGATAGCCACCGCGAGCCTCAATGCTCATTGGACCTCACACATCAGTATTTATAATTTCCAATAAGTTGGTTGCTCGCTCCATTGTTCCGGAGAATGGAGTCTTGGTCATTTTGCCCATGAGGCATGGTTCGCAGGTGTCAAATGATTCGTAATCAAGAGACTCCAAAAGTCCATCTGCATGGAGTTTCTTCATGCGTTTGACACAAATGTGACCAAGGCGGCAGTGCCACAGGTATGTGGGACTATCATTATCAATCTTACATCTTTTGGTATTCACACTATGAATATGTGTAACATCACGTTCGAGATTCATTAAGAATAAACCATTGACCAGCGGGGCATGACCATAAAACATATCTCTCATATAAATAGAACAACCATTATTCTCGGATTTAAATGAGTAGCCATCTCGTATTAAACAAGATCCAGATACAATGTTCATGCTCAAAGCTGGCACTAAATAACAATTATTGAGGTTTAAAACTAATCCTGTAGCTAAATGTAGAGGTAGCGTGCCAACGGTGATCACATCGACCTTGGAACCATTCCCGACGCGCATCGTCACCTCGTCCTTCACCAGTCTCCGCTTATTCCGCAGCACCTGTTTTGAGTTATAAATATGAGCAACCGCACCAATATCAAATACCCAGGAGCTACTACGAGTACTGGTAAGGTACATATCAATAACATGTATATCACATATACCTTTGGTGTTGCCGACCATCTTGTCCGCTAAGTACTTGGGGTAGTTCCACTTCCAGTGACCACTTCCCTTGCAATAAAAACACTCAGTCTCAGGCTTGGGTCCATTCTTTGGCTTCTTCCCGGCAACTGGCTTACCGGGCGCGGCAACTCCCTTGCCATCCTTCTTGAAGTTTTTCTTACCCTTACCTTTCTTGAAACTAGTGGTTTTATTGACCATCAACACTTGATGTTCCTTTTTGATCTCCACCTCCGCTGATTTCAGCATTGAAAATACCTCAGGAATGGTTTTCACCATCCCCCTGTATATTGTAGTTTATCACAGAGCTCTTGTAGCTAGGTGGGAGCGACTGAAGGATTCTGTCAATGACCGCCTCATCCGGGAGGTTAATGTCCGGTTGAGACAAGTGGTTCTGCAGCCCACACATTTTGAGTATGTGCTCGCTGACAGAACTATTCTCCTCCATCTTACAACTGTAGAACTTGTCGGAGACTTCATATCTCTCGACCCGGGCATGAGCTTGGAAAACCATTTTCAGCTCTTGGAACATCTCATATGCTCCGTGCTGCTCAAAACGCTTTTGGAGCTCCGGTTCTAAGTTGTAAAGCATGCCGCACTGAACCAGGGAGTAATCATCAACATGCGATTGCCAAGCATTCATAACGTCTTGGTTCGCTGGGACGGGTGCTTCACCTAGCGGTGCTTCAAGGACATATGCTTTCTTGGCAGCTATGAGGATGATCCTCAAGTTCCGGACCCAGTCCGTATAGTTGCTACCATCGTCTTTCAGCTTGGTTTTCTCTAGGAACGTGTTGAAGTTGAGGTTGACATGAGCATGGGCCATTTGATCTACAAGACATTTTGCAAAAGTTTTAGACTAAGTTCATGATAATTAAGTTCATCTAATGAAATTATTTAATGAACTCCCACTCAGATAGACATCCCTCTAGTCATCTAAGTGATACATGATCCGAGTCAACTAGGCCGTGTCCGATCATCACGTGAGACGGACTAGTCATCATCGGTGAACATCTTCATGTTGATCGTATCTTCTATACAACTCATGTTCGACCTTTCAGTCTCTTGTGTTCTGAGGCCATGTATGTACATGCTAGGCTCGTCAAGTCAACCTAAGTGTTTTGCATGTGTAAATCTGGCTTACACCCGTTGTATGCGACCGTTAGAATCTATCACACCCGATCATCATGTGGTGCTTCGGAACGACGAACTTTCGCAACAGTGCATAGTTAGGGAAAACACTTTCTTGAAATTATTATGAGGGATCATCTTATTTACTACCGTCGTTCTAAGCAAATAAGATGCAAAAACATGATAAACATCACATGCAATCAAATAGTGACATGATATGGCCAATATCATTTTGCTCCTTTTGATCTCCATCTTCGGGGCGCCATGATCATCATCGTCACCGGCATGACACCATGATCTCCATCATCATGATCTCCATCATCGTGTCTCCATGAAGTTGTCTCTCGAACTATTACTTCTACTACTATGGCTAACAGTTTAGCAATGAAGTAAAGTAATTACATGGCGTTATTCAGTGACACGCTGGTCATACAATAAATAAAGACAACTCCTATGGCTCCTGCCGGTTGTCATACTCATCAACATGCAAGTCGTGATTCCTATTACAAGAATATGATCAATCTCATACATCACATATATTTCATTCATCACATCCTTTTGGCCATATCACATCACACGACATATGCTGCAAAAACAAGTTAGACGTCCTCTAATTTTTGTTGCAAGTTTTTATGTGGTTGCTATAGGTTTCTATCAAGAACATTTCTTACCTACGCCAAAACCACAACGTGATATGCCAATTGCTATTTACCCTTCATAAGGACCCTTTTCATCGAATCCGATCCGACTAAAGTAGGAGAGACAGACACCCTCTAGCCACCTTATGCAACTAGTGCATGTCAGTCAGTGGAACCCGTCTCACGTAAGCGTGCGTGTAAAGTCGGTCCGGGCCGCTTCATCCCATGATGCCGCCGGAAAAAGATAAGACTAGTAGTGGCAAGTAAATTGACAAAATCGACGCCCACAACAAACTTGTGTTCTACTCATGCATAGAAACTACGCATAAACCTAGCTCATGATGCCACTGTTGGGGATCATTGCAGAAATTAAAAAAAAGCTACGCATCACCAAGATCAATCTATGGAGTAACTAGCAACGAGAGAGAGGGGAGAAGGAGTCATACTCGAAGCAATTCAGATCGCGGTGGATTTCGATCTTAGCGCCGAACAACGGCACCTCCGCGTTCAACACACGTGCAGCCCGGTGACGTCTCCCGCGCCTTGATCCACCAAGGAGGAGGGAGAGGTTGAGGAAGAAGGCTCCAACAGCAGCACGAGGGCGTGGTGGTGATGGAGTGGCAGTACACCGGCAGGGCTTCGCCAAGCTCTTGCGGAGGAGGAGAGGTGTCGGGGAGGGGAGGCGCTGCGCCTTGGATGTGGTGCTGCAGCCCTCCCCTCACCCCTCTATTTATAGGAGAAGGGGGAAGGGGGCCGGCCCCTCTAGATGGGATCTAGAGGGGGGCGGCGGTCAAGGGGGGAGGGGGCTTGCCCCCCAAGCAAGGGAGGCGCCCCCCTTAGGGTTCCCCCCAACCCTAGTCGCATGGGCCCTAGGGGGGGTGGCGCCCAGCCCTCCAAGGGGCTGGTTCCCTTCTCTCTACAGCCCATGAGGCCCTTCGGGACAGGTGGCCCCTCCCGGTGGACCCCCGGAACCCCTCCGGTGGCCCTGGTACAATACCGGTATGCCCCCGAATATTTCCGGTGACCGTATGACAACTTCCCATATATAAATCTTCACCTCCGGACCATTCCGGAACTCCTCGTGACGTCCGGGATCTCATCTGAGACTCCGAACAACATTTGGTAATCACACACAAATCTTCCTAATAACCCTAGCGTCATCGAACCTTAAGTGTGTAGACCCTACGGGTTCGGGAATCATGCAGACATGACCGAGACAGCTCTCCGGCCAATAACCAACAGCTGGATCTGGATACCCATATTGGCTCCCACATGTTCCACGATGATCTCATCGGATGAACCACGATGTCGAGGATTCAAGTAATCCCATATACAATTCCCTTTGTCAACCGGTACGCTACTTGCCTGAGATTCGATCGTCGGTATCCCAATACCTTGTTCAATCTCGTTACTGGCAAGTCACTTTACTCGTTCCATAGTGCATGATCCTGTGACCAACCACTTGGTCACATTGAGCTCATTATGATGATGCATTACCGAGTGGGCCCAGAGATACCTCTCCATCATACGGAGTGACAAATCCCAGTGTCGCTTCGTGCCAACCCAACAGACACTTTCGGAGATACTTGTAGTGTACCTTTATAGCCACCCAGTTACATTGTGACGTTTGGTACACCCAAAGAACTCCTACGGTATCCGGGAGTTGCACGATCTCATGGTCTAAGGAAATGATACTTGACATTAGAAAAGCTCTAGCAGACGAACTACACGATCTTGTACTATGCTTAGGATTGGGTCTTGTCCATCACATCATTCTCCCAATGATGTGATCATGTTATCAATGACATCCAATGTCCATGGTCAGGAAACCGTAACCATCCATTGATCAATGAGCTAGTCAACTAGAGGCTCACTAGGGACATGTTGTGGTCTATGTATTCACACATGTATTACGATTTCCGGATAACACAATTATAGCATGAACAATAGACAATTATCATGAACAAGGAAATATAATAATAACCATTTTATGATTGCCTCTAGGGCATATTTCCAACAGCCCCCGGAAGGCATCCCCTCTTTCGTATTCGTTCATTGGTAACTTTACTTGGAGCTATATTTGTATTCTCCACATGATATGTGTTTTTCTTGGAGCATTGTGTATGATATTAGTATTTGCTTTTTAGTTTACGACAATCATACTTTCTGTACACACCTTTTGGGAGAAACCCACTTGATTGAAATTTATTAGAATACTCTATGTGCTTCACTTATATCTTTTGAGCTAGATAGTTTTTGCTCTAGTGCTTCACTTATATCTTTTAGATCACAGCGGTGGCTTAATTTTGTAGAAATTGCTAGTCTCTCATGCTTCACTTATATTATTTTGAGAGTCTCTTAGAACAGCATGGTATTTGCTATGGTTATAAAATTGGTCCTAGAATGGTAGGCATCCAAGTTGGGTATAATAAAAACTATCATAGGAAGTGAATTCGATGCTATGATCAATTTGATACTTGATAATTATTTTGAGATATGGATGTAGTGATATTAAAGTCATGCTAGTTGGGTAATTATGAATTTAAAGAATACTTGTTTTGAAGTTAGCAAGTCCCATCGCATGCACATATGGTTAAAGTTGTGTAACAAATTTGAAACATGAAGTGTCCTTGGATTGTGCATCCTTATGAGTGGCGGTCGGGGACGAGCGGTGGTCTTTTCCTACCAATCTATCCCTCTAGGAGCATGCGCGTAGTGCTTGATTTTTGATGACTTCTAAATTTTTGCAATAAGTATATGTGTTCTTTTGACTAATGTTGAGTCCATGGATTATACGCGCTTTTGCCTTTCCATCATTGCTAGCCTCTTCGGTACCGTGCATTGCCCTTTCTCACCTTGAGAGTTGGTGCAAACTTCACCGATACATCCAAACCCCGTGATATGATACACTCTATCACACATAAACCTCCTTATATCTTCCTCAAAACAGCCACCATACCTACCTATTATGGCATTTCCACAGCCATTCCGAGATATATTGCCATGCAACTTTCCAACGTTCCGTTTATCATCATGACACGCATTACTTTTGTCATATTACCATTGCATGATCATGTAGTTGACATCGTATTTGTCGCAAGGCCACTTTTCATAATTTTTCATACATGTCACTCTTGATTCATTGCCCATCCCGGTACACCACCGGAGGCATTCATATAGAGTCATATGTTGTTCTAGTTTCAAGTTGTAATTCATGAGTTGTAAATCAATAAAGTGTGATGATCATCACTATTAGAGCATTGTCCCCAGAAAAAAAGGGAAAGGCCAAAAAAGGCCAAAGAAAAAAAAAGAAAGGCCAAAAAGAAAAAAAGAAAGGCCAAAAGAAAAAAGGAAATAAAAGAAAAGAAAAGAAAAGAAATAAAAAGGGGGCAATGTTACTATCTCTTTTTCCACACTTGTGCTTCAAAGTAGCACCATGTTCTTCATATAGCGAGTCTCATATGTTGTCACTTTCATATACTAGTGGGAATTTTTCATTATAGAACTTGGCTTGTATATTCCTATGATGGGCTTCCTCAAATGCCCTAGGTCTTCGTGAGCAAGCAAGTTGGATGCACACCCACTAGTTTCTTTTGTTGAGCTTTCATACATTTATAGCTCTAGTGCATCCGTTGCATGGCAATCCCTACTCCTCATGTTGACATCAATTGATGGGCATCTCCATAGCCCGTTGATTATCCTCATCAATGTGAGACTTTCTCCCATTTTGTCTTCTCCACACAATCCCCATTATCATATTCTATTCCACCCATAGTGCTATATCCATGGCTCATGCTCATGTATTGCGTGAAAGTTGAAAGAGTTTGAGATTATTTAAGCACGAAAAAATTGCTTGGCTTGTCATCGGGGGTGTAGAATTTGGGATCATTTTTTGTGTGAAGAAAATGAAGCATAACCTAACTATATGATTTTGTAGGGATGAACTTTATTTAGCCATGTTATTTTGAGAAGACATGATTGCTTTTATTAGTATGCTTGAAGTATTACTATTTCTTATATCAATATGAACTTTTATTTTGAATCATTTGGATTGAACATTCATGCCACAATAAAGAAAATTACATTGAGAAATATGCTAGGTAGAATTCCACATCAAAAATTCTGTTTTTGTCATTTACCTACTCGAGGACGAGCAGGAATTAAGCTTGGGGATGCTTGATACGTCTCCAACGTATTTATAATTTTTTATTGTTCCATGCTATTATATTACCTGTTTTGGATGTTTATGGGCTTTATTTTACACATTTATATCATTTTTGGGACTAACCTACTAACCGGAGGCCCAGCCCGTATTGCTGTTTTTTTTGCCTATTTCAATATTTTGAAGAAAAGGAATATCAAACGGAGTCCAAACGGAATGAAACCTTCGGGAGCATGATTTTTGGAATGAACGTGATCTAGAGGACTTGGAGTGCAAGCCAAGAAGCAGCTGAGGCATCCACGAGGGTGGTGGGCGCGCCCACCCCTGTAGGGCGCGCCCCCTGTCTCATGGGCCCCTCGGGCGGCCACCGACATACTTCTTCCTCCTATATATACCCACGTACCCCGAAAACATCCAGGGAGCCACCGAAACACAATTTCCACCACCGTAACCTTCTGTATCCACGAGATCCCATCTTGGAGCCTTCGCCGGCGCTCCGCCAGAGGGGGAATCAACCACGGAGGGCTTCTACATCAACACCATAGCCCTTCCGATGAGTTGTGGGTAGTTTACCACAGTCCTTCGGGTCCATAGTTATTAGCTAGATGGCTTCTTCTTTCTTTTTGGATCTCAATACCATGTTCTCCCCCTCTCTTGTGGAGATCTATCCGATGTAACTCTTTTTGCAGTGTGTTTGTCAAGATCCGGTGAATTGTGGGTTTATGATCAAGTTTATCTATGAGAAATATTTGATTCTCCTCTGAATTCTTTTATGTATGATTGAGTTATCTTTGCAAGTCTCTTCGAATTATTAGTTTGGTTTGGCCTACTAGATTGATCTTTCTTGCAATGGGAGAAGTGCTTAGGTTTGGGTTCAATCTTGCGGTGTCCTTTCCCAGTGACAGCAGGGGCAGCAAGGCATGTATTGTATTGTTGCCATCAAGAATAAAAATATGGGGTTTATATTATATTGCATAAGTTTATCCCTCTACATCATGTCATCTTTCTTAATGCGTTACTTTGTTTTTATGAACTTAATACTCTAGATGCATGCTGGATAGCGGTCGATGTGTGGAGTAATAGTAGTAGATGCAGGCAGGAGTCAGTCTACTTGTCACGGACGTGATTCCTATATACGTGATCATGCCTAGATAATCTCATAATTGTTCGCTTTTCTATCAATTGCTCGACAGTAATTTGTTCACCCACCGTAATACTTATGTTATCTTGAGAGAAGCCACTAGTGAAACCTATGGCCCCCGGGTCTATCTTTTATCATATAAGCTTCAATCTACTTTTATTTGCATCTTTACTTTTCCAATCTATATTATAAAATAACAAAAAAATATTTATCTTATCATACTATCTCTATCAGATCTCACTTTCGCAAGTGGCCGTGAAGGGATTGACAACCCCTTTATTGCATTGGTTGCAAGTTCTTTGTTTGTTTTTGTAGGTGCGTGGGACTTCTGAGGAGCCTCCTACTGGATTGATACCTTGGTTCTCAAAAACTGAGGGAAATACTTACACTACTATTGCTGCATCACCCTTTGCTCTTCAAGGAAAACCAATGCAAGCTCAAGACGTAGCAATACGTGGATGCCGATGAGTAAGTACCTTTGCTCTTGACCTCCTAGCGTGCTGCATCTTCTCATGGATGGGGTTTTGCAGGGCCCCCACGAAGGCAAAACCTCAGGAGGCAGGCATCCCCAAGGACTCTAGCTTGACGCATGTGCGCAGCCCCCAGCGCCCCGATCCTGCACAGGGCATGGGACCAGCTCCAGTTAACTTGACGCCGTGCGGGTGCCCCGGAACCGGGCCCCGTGCTCCATCTTCCCACGACCCTGCCCGTGAGATGGGGGGGGTGCACCGGTGATCCTTCCTCTTGTCATTGCCGGAAGGGGGGTGCCCCCTGGGCAGCCTTTGTCTTCAAGCTGTGGGGCTACACCAGCCAACCCTCGGTCGGCGACTCGTGGAGCACCAAACACCTCCCGAGCGGCCTCCGGAGCCGACGAAGGTCTTGGCGATGAGCTCGCGCTCGCTCGCGTGTGTAGTGTGGTGCGCTTCGGGATCTTTGGTGAAGCGATGCGTGCCATGGTCCATCTTGGCGGGGAGCGGCTGAAGGTTGCCATCAACCTTGGGAAGCTTCAGCATGACGAAGCTGAAGCTCGCATGGTGGCCTCGCTCGCGGCTTCTTGCGAAGCTTGCGCCCGTGCCATGGAAGAGGCTGAGGCAGACAACCGCCGCCGTGAGGCGGCTGAGGAGCGGGAGCGAGATCTTGTGTCTTCAAATGCGGCTCTGCAGCGCAAAGTCGAGGAGCACCGCGCCCTGCTCGCCTCCTCACCAGACGAGGTGGCCCTTACCGAGGCGGAGCTCCTAAGGCGCCATGAAGACTTGACGCTAGAGGCCGTGGAACACAGCTTGGCACTGGAGAGGCTGGAGGTGAGGGAGCGATAGGCCGCCGTGGCTGAGGATGTCGTTGCCGCCCGAGAAGCTTGGGTCCAAGTGGAGGTGGAGGAGAGGGTGGCGAAGGCACGTGCTGAGCTAGCTGGAAGGCACCGCCTGGACCTGGAGCTGCTCAAGGCTGAGCTTGAGGGCCGGATCTTCGCCCTGAAAACTAAGCTGCAGGCCATGGAGCAGCATGAGAGCGCTTCCCGGGGAGCCCTGACTTCCTCCTAATCTGCCCTAAATTCTGCCTGTGCCGAGATATCCTCTCTCCAGAAGCAATTCGAAGACACTGGCTCCCTCCTGAAGAAGGCTTCGAGTGAAAAGAGCCGCCGCCTGACATTGGAACGCGAGCACGGCTCCATGCTCCAAGGTCTGCGCGTCAGAGCCAACAATGCCTTGGGTGCTATTTGTGACGAGAGCGCTCCTCACCCGCATGAGAGCGACTACGCCAGCCATCTCAACTTCTTCACTGATATCGTGACCCGCCTGGAAGATCAGGCTGCAAAAGCTCGCTAGCTTGTCGAGGAGAGGAGCCGGGGCCTCCTCGGGCGTGCACTCTCGCGCATCTTCAGCAACCTCCTAAATCTTGATTCCCACTTCGATTTCGGCACCGTGCTAGCCCCCGTGCCTGCGGCCACCCAAGACAAGCTCGCCAAGTGGGTGGATGGCCATGTGGACGCCTTGGTGAAGGAACTGACTCCTGAGGATGACACGACTATGCTCGTGGCCGAACAAGCTGGCGCGGGTTGTGATGTCGAGGAGGATGGCAGCTACAGCACAAGCGGCTCAAATGGGAGCGACGAAGAAGGCGCGTCCGACTAGGCCCGTGTTTATTTTGCTTTAACCTGTATGATGAAAACTTGAACGCATTCTTGTGAGAGCATTTTGAAAAGGGGGTGCCCCTTATGATGTGTGAGATTGCTAAATGCTTTTGAAGTAACGCCAGGAGCTGGGCCCCGCAGGGCTGCGGGTCGCTGAGCAAGGTAGTTGCTCATGACTTATCTTTGGTTTCGAGGGTCTTAAGTGAGGCCTGGCATCGTGGCCAAGCCCCTTCTCGTGAGGCGAGCCTGCTACGGGCTCGCAAGGTTCTGTGCCTCTCGAGGGGCCTGCCGGCCTGCCGACGAGTGCCTCGTGAGAAGTCCACTGCCAGACCGTGACGAGGTCGGCGCGCGAGGCAGCCGCACCCTCGAGCCCCCTCGGAGGGGGGGGGGGCGATCGGCACCAGCGCGCACACCGTACCCAGACCCCGCTCGTGAGGCGCTTGAGGGAAGGGTAGAAGTCACGAGCTCAAGAAATAACGTAAGAACTGAAGGCAAGAGAGCGGCACAAACGAGAAAACTTCCCCCCATTTTTATAAACGCCCCAAAAACAGACTGCTCCAAAAAGTCGGCAAGCAAGTATAAAAAGTAGGCAAAAAGCAGATGGCTGCATCCGGCGCCTAGCTAGTCTTCAGTCTTTAGTCTTTTCACCAACGCGGAGCTAAGAGCTCCCACTAGCTGGGCATAGTCATTGGGGACAGTGTCGACGGCCAGCGCGGAGCATGGTGCTTCCACTAGGATGTGGGCGGGAGCCCCCATGAGGCCCCAGGGCGGCACTCAGGAGCCTCCGGGGCATGTACAACCCCACTGATTATTACGTGAGAGTGTCACGAGCGGAGACCTTCACAGGCCGGAGCCTTGCTGCATGTCGCCCGATGAGGACCCCGCCGTGCGCCACCCCTGACCACCGTTGGGGAGACCGGAAACCAGGACCAGGGGGATGCTGGCGGCGTCCTCGGCGACCGTATGCCCCTCATCGGGCAGAAGGGCTCGTCCGCGCCTTCCCCTGAGGGGAACCTACACTACAAAAAAAGACACATCCATGACATTTTGGGCCGAACGGATTTTTTCCTGTCATACTTATGACACTTCTATGACGATAATTGTGACAAAACCCGGTATCATTAAAGATGTGGTGGGCTCCTACTTCTATGACCAAAAATCATGACCGAAAATGACCTTTTCATCCTGGGCGGGCCGGAGACGCAGCTGCATGACATTCTTTGGGCCATCCATGACAGAAAAAACCGTGGTAGAAGCGAGGGCGAGGAAAATTTCGGCGAGTTCCCGGTTATGGTGGGTGGTCAGGGGCCGAGCGATGCGCGTTTATCTCATACACGTATGCGTGTGTGTGCGAGGCGTTGGCTCTAATTGAACCCGAGCGAGGCATTGGGCTCTAACTGAACCCGAGCGGTTGCACTGTAGGTTACGCGTTACTGAACCCGAGCAATCGATCGATGGATGTTAACTGAACCCGATCGAGCGGTTCCTTCGCTGCTGCTGCTAACTGAAGCCGATCGATGCTGCCTCTGGATGAACAGTGAGTGTTGCGCAGGGGTTTGGATGAACAGTGAGCGGTGGGAGTGGATGAACAGGATCCCGTGGCGTTGCCTCTGGATGAATAGGACCCCGATCGATTGAGCCGGTTGGGGCTGGATGAATAGGACCTCGTGGAGGGCTAGATGAACAGGACGACCCTGTGGAGGGCTGAATGAACAGTAGATAGTGGAGGGGTGGATGAACAGTAGCCCGTGGAGGGGTGGTTGAACAGGATCTCGTGGAGAGGGGTGGTTGAACAGTAGCCGGTGGAGTAGCGTGCGGTGGAGGTTGGATGAACAGGAGCCCATGGATGAACAGTCGCAGGTGGAGGCTGGAGGAGGTTGACGGTGGATGAATAGTAGCCGTTGGAGGCTGGAGGAGGTCGACGGTGGAGATGAACAGTATCCCGTGGAGTCCCGTTTTGCGGTACGCCACACCCCTCCCGATGAACAGGAGCCTCGTTTCGACCGTAGCGCTCCAACACAAGTCCGTTTCATTCGTTTTGCGGTATGCCACACCCCTCCCGATCAACAGGACCCCTTTTAGACCGTAGGAGGTCCAACACAAGTCCGTTTCCTTCGTTTTGCAGTATGCCAGACCCCTCCCGATGAACAGGATCCCGTTTCAAACGTGGCCAGTCGAACACAAGGCCGTTTCCTCTGTTCTGCGGTACGCCAGGCCTCGTTTCCATCACCTATTTCGTCCAAGCCGGTTGGCTCCCACGCGTTTCGTTGCCTCCCGATGAACACAAAGCATTCTGTTGCCTCCCGATGAACACGACAACGACGCAATTTCTCTGTTCTGACCCAGCCATGTACACGAGCCCTAGCCGTACATATGCGCAAATAGGCATTTGAGACCCCGCCCGTGTGTATGTATGTGTCCGTATTTACTTTCTTGCACCCTAGCCGTTGTACTTACGTGTACATGCTATGAGCGCGCCTCTACTACGACACGTGCGTGCCTCTACTATGATACGTGCACGCCTCTACATCGACCAGTATGTATGTACACGTCCGCGACCATAATGACAACGCTATGTACGCTTCGACCAGGTGGGTCCCGACTGTCAGGCACTTCCTTACGTGCGAAGATGTAGCTTGTGGGTCCCATCAGCCAGGGGGGCGAATCATTTTTTTTGTTGCCCGGGCGCACTTCCTTGTGTGCGAAGATGTAGTTGGTGGGTCCCAGCAGTCAGGGGGGAAACGTTTTTTTCGTGAAATACGATGGCCCGTATGGTGGGTCCTCGCTGTCAGGTGGAGGAATAATTATTTTGCGCGTAATAAGGAGGCACTTCCTTGCGGCTGCCGTGGACCCAACTGTCAGCCTCTACACGTACAGTACTCTTCCGATGGAAGTCGGTCGTTGACCACAATTACCACTCCGCACCGAGAGCACCACGGCGATGGACGATGGCGCGGCCTAGGAAAGGGAAGACGCGGAGCCGGGGAAGACGCGGCAGTGGATGCCCATGCAAAGAGGAGTACGAGGGTTCACTGGTTCAGCTGCAGCGTGAGGCTGCTGTCGCTGCAAAATAACAGGGGGTGTGGGTGAGTAGAAGGATGGCCTGTCCAGCGGTGGGAGTAGTAGGGGGCGGTGAGGCCTCCACGGCATCACAGCCGGCCATGGGAGGCTGGAGCATGCGGCATGACCGGCGCTGCTTTGGGCGGCTGGAGCACAAAGACCATAGGTTGAAGAAGCACTACGGCCGTTGGATGGACATCGTATGGTCACTGGAGCTAGAATCATTCATATTGACTAAGTTGACAAAGCCCTTCGTCCCCGTCAACTTAGTAGGCCCACAAGTCAGCCTCCCACCAAGGTGAGTCCCAGCTAGCAGGGGGGTATTCATTTTTTGTGCGTAATAAGGAGGCACTTCCGGTGGGTCCGAGCTGACAGCGGGGGGAACGGTTTTTTCGCGAAATACAAAGGCCCTTCCGGTGGGTCCCAGCTATTAGGTGGAGGAATCATTATTTTGCGCGTAATAAGGAGGCATTTCCCTATGTGGGACCCTACTTTCAGCCTCTTCCGATGGCTGATGTTTGTTGACCATGTTGACCTCACCGCACCGAGAGCACAAACGCGGTGGACGAGGGTGAGGACCAAGAAGAGAACCACCCGGAGCCGGCGAAGCCACCGCAGCGGATGCCCACGCTGAGGGGAGTACAGGTGTTGACTGGTCGGCTGCGGGGTGAGGCTGACATCATCGAAAAATAACAGGATGTGTGGGTGGTTAGAGGGATGGCCTGGCGGCAGCACAGCCAGCCACGGGAGGAGGGAGCAGGCAGTCCCACCGGTGCTAGTTTGGGCGGCTGGAGCTGGAAGATCAGAGATTGAAGAAGCACGATGACCGTTGGATGGACATCCAACAGTCACTGTTGTGTGTTGACTAAGTTGACAAAGCCTTGCGTACGCATCAAAAAAAATTAGGACAGCGTCATCGTCAACCTAGTAGGCCCAGAAGTTAGCCTCCAAATCTGTGGAAAACAGCATATAGCCCATTAGCCATTATTTTCAATAATTTACAGCCCATTTGCTAATTCTTAGGATATTTGAAGCCCATATTCTTTTTATTAGCATTACAGACCATATATTCTGGGCACTGCTAAAAAATTCAATGAAATTTTACATATTTCGGTGGGGTACGAACCCTTTTAATCATGAAATTTCGAGTCGCGTTAACAATAATTTTCAAAAAAATATATCAAAATAAAATTCAAAAAACAATTCTCCGCAAAAAAGAATGAAATTTAGAATCTTAACTAGCAAGATGCCCGTTCGTTGCACGGAACATGAAGATGCATTTGTATGAGTAGTTTATCTTGTGGGAGAAAAGATGATATTTTAATGTAATTGCCAGTTGGCTTTGGTTTTTATAAGAGTAGAGAGTAGAGAAATCCTAAAAAAATGATATTTTAATACAATTTCCGGTTGGCTTTTGTTTAAAATTTTACAGCCCATTTCTTACAACTTATAGCCCATTTTCCGGGGAAGCCCATTTCTTACTACTTACATCCCTCCTCGTCTTGAAAGATTTGCAGCCCAGCAGGGCTGAGAGAAGAAAGTAGGCCTTGGTTTTGGTATTCTCCAAAAAAAAGAACTGGGCTAGCCAATTTCAGAAAGAAAAAATATATCAACTGGGCTCGTCATGTGCTTCATAAAAGCGTAAGCGTGGGCTAGACGGGCCATAGCCCTCGCACAGCGCGCAATTGAGATCCGTCTCTGAAACTAAAAAACAACTGGGCGAGCTGCTGGGTCCCTGGTGTTATCTGCTCGTTGTGTAATTTTCTTGTTTATTGACTACATTGACAATGGCGTGGGAGCTAGTTGTCAAACAATTAGGAGGAAGTATTTTTTTGTCTTGTAATAACGAGGCACCTGCTTGCGAAATGCAATGGCTCTGGTGGGTCCCTATTGTTAGCCTCTCCACGTACAGTCATCTCCTGATGCTCCTGGTTGTTGACCATGTTGACAACGCTAGACGACGGCGGGCACAGCGAGCGAACCAAGGCGGAGAACGACGGCAAGGCCTCGGACAGGAACGAACAACAGCCGTGGAAGATGCGGCAGTGTAGTGGCAGGTGGAGGGGAGTACGAGGGCAACAACATGCAAGTCAAGCATACATATGGTACAAAAAGCCCAATGATTAATTGTTCATCAAATTTTTAGACAAGACCCAGATTGAACATGACAGTAACATCTAACCCAACCACTCTTTTTTGCAGTCACAAACAAATTGACCGGTCTGATCCATAAAATCAACATCCTGTGCAAAAAAAATTATTTCAGGATGACTACAACTTGTTGTAAATAGAAGCCGAGCACGTTTAGAAGCCCATTTGTCCAGCTGAAACTTCTTTTTTTTTGTTCAACATGTCCGTCCGTGAGAAATCTCTTGAGGTAAAAATTAAGCCTCATGGACAATAGTAACCTCGCATTCAACAGGAAGAATGTGACAAAGCTTCTGTTTGCCTGGTTGGATGCATATCGTTCCATCGTTATTGTCCTCAAACGAATGTCATGATAACTGAGAAAATCCTTGTGCTTATTACGCCACCGATTGTTTATATGTTTTTCTCCATGTGGTTCTACCTAAGTAGACATGAAGATTGAAAACAGTTAAGGTCTGAAAAAAGAGTATGTCGAAAGAACGACAGCTGAACAGTTAATTCTAGTACAATATATATGGGCTTTCAATGTGCATGAAATCATCACCTCTATATATAAATTCTCCAGAGATTGAAAGTATCGCAGCAATCCAACAATTATGTCCAGATCAAAACTAAACATTCTGATATATATGATCTTGACAGAATCCAGTAGCATTGATAGGCTATCAATGGACGAACTCTTCATTGAGCATATAACATAATATTAGTACCCAAAGTGTACTCCAAGATGATATAGAACTTATGCGCACAAATAAAAATGCAGCATATGATTACAAATGTGTAGATGATAATATACGGTACCTGAAAAAGTGAGGAGCCAAACACCAACTCCTTGTGATTATTAAACGGGTCATGAATTACACCCAAGGTCTCCAGTTTGGGCACAGAGACGACAGTTATTTGTGAAGGTGTATAACAATTATCAAGGAGCAACCTTTGAAGTGAAGGGGCATCTTCGATGATGAGCTGTTGTCCTTTAAAACAAATTCCAATGCTTTTAAGGTGAGGCGACTTTATTTGGAGACAACTGATACGGATTTCTATTCCCAAAACTATCAGCAAGCGCTCCAGGACAGGGCAACTGGAGTGGATGATGCTGTGCAGTGAGGCCTCCAACAGATAAACCACCACAAGCGAAAGTTTTTTTAGCAGTGGGAGTCGAAGCATTTGTACCAGATCGTCTGGTAGATGGCACCGAGCGAAGGTGGCGGTGTGGAGAGAGGAGGAAAACCGCGATATGGACAAGGGTGGTGTGGGCACGAGTTCTTGGTGTGTTCGTGGTATGAAACTTTTGTGGTAATGGTACAACTCAAACTGCTGGAGTTTTCTGAATTTAGGGGATGTCAGCCAAGCGTCCACCATGCCGGGTATGGACAGCAGGTAGCGTGTTGGGATGCAGAGGCATTGAACGGGGCCCTGCTGGTGAGAAGAGACGATGGCTCTAAGGAGATCAAATTCAGGAAGGACAGATATTTGACGACAGTCAAGATTGAGGGGCGTGGTGCGCCATAGAGGGCACCACCAAGTTGAGAGGACTTGTGTGCGACAACAATCCTTGGTGGGGAGAAGCGAGATGATCTCCTCAAGCATGACATCTGGGAGATCGCTGATGTGGTCCACCGGAGATTCTACCGGTTCCTCAGATCCGGGTGGGGGGGCTCGCCGCTTCTCCCCGTGCTACCGGGTGCGGGATCTACAACCGGCGTTGCCGCTGGCGGGAGCCTCATCTTGGCGCTAGGGCCAGCCGACTCCATTTTCCTTGTGGGCGTCGTGTCGAGCTCACGGGTTTGAGGAGAGTAGCCAGAGACGAGCCTAGTGGCAGTGCAAGTGGGGAAGAAGGAAGGCTGGGGATTTCTGTAGGAGTGGAAGAAGAGGAGCAGGCGTTTTCTGTATGTGTGAGGAAGAAGGTGAGCGGGGGTTTTCTAGACGACTGAGGAAGATTGGGGAGCGAGATGTTCGTGTTTATAAGGCTCGCTGCACTAACAACTCGCTTTTTCCCAAGAACCGCTCTCTTCTTTTGCGTTGCTGCATTGGAGCTGGCACATGGACTTGGCTGACTGGCCATGCATGCAGGATGCATGTGCCCGCCGGCCACTGCATGCGTCTGGTTTGTTACTAGGCCTATTTAATAGGGTGGTTATAGAGTAAATTAAGGAGATTTATTTTCTCTGTGTGCATCCACCAAATTAGAGGATGTAGTACTGGATGCAGACACTCACATTAAACTAAGCTTCAGAAGATACAATATGCATACTAACATTCAGAAGAACAAAAGTTCAGCATGTTTATGCATCTCAATGATTCACCATACTATAACCAATACAAAGCTGTGAGAAGGTGTGGAAATAAAGAATATCGGTCGATGCTTCTCTGAGCAAAGGGCCTCCCTACACACGCATTAATTTCCTGGGCATGCTTGTTTCTTCTCAATGTTGCGAGCACTTTGAGCATGTTGCCAACTCCACAGCTAGCTAGCTGCCTCATCTTGTAATTGATGCCGACACATTTGCAGCAAACACATGAGGCAATAGAGATAACTCAACATGAGTCCATATTGTGCAGTTCCCCTAAAATCATATTCATTGTCCTGAATCTGAAAAGATAGGAAAACCGTAGCTATACTTAAACGGTGTTGCAATACAGTAGCACATATCAATAGCTCGGCATGACAAAACACGATCATCTGGACGAAGGGGATACTGACCTGCCTGAGGAAGATTATATATAATTTCACAAGTCCTTGGTTGATTTCCACCTTTGGTTGCACTGCTTGTTTGCTCCTCGACACATGACAGGATCGTTCCGCACTGCATTCAGCAAGTCAACGTACGAATAAGCTAATTTCATCTTGCGGTGGTCATTGTACCAAGTTACGAATATAGGAATACCTGGAGCACCATGAGGTTAGCTGACTGCAGGTAGATGCAGCCATATAAATTTTGTGCGGTGCTACCAAAATTGAGGTTTGAATCCATTCCTGTTATGAGAATTCTTCTTGAAGTTGGTAGAATGTGATGGCTTGTTCTTTGCATCAAACTTTCCTTTCCCCTTAGATTTGTTGTTGTTGTTTTGGGGCTGGTTGGGCTGGAAGTTCTTCTCATGTACCATGTGGGCACTAGAAGCTCCCTCAGCGACCCGATCGCGTGTGTCTTTTTCTCTCACCTTCTCAAAATCAAGAGTGCTAATGAGATCCAAAACAGAAAACTCATGTCTCTTGTTTTTCAGAGAAGTAGCAAAATCATTCCACGAAGGTGGAAGCTTGGCAATGATGGTCCTAGCAACAAATTTGTTCGGCAACACACACTTAAAGTACTCAAGTTCCTTAGACAGTGACTGTATCTCATGAGTCTGCTGAACAACAGAGCGCTCATCAGTCATCTTGTAGTCACATAATTGCTCCATGACGTACAACTCGTTGCCAGCGCCCAAGATCCCAAACATGGCCTCGAGCGCAGCCCACATGTCTTTGCCGCTGTCAAACGACATATATGAATCCACAATGGAAACGTGAAGAACACTCAGCAGGGCAGCTTTGAAGAGGGTATCCATGTTCTTAAAAGCTTCCTGCTATGTAAGATTAAGATCGCCCTCAGGCTTACCCTTAGTGGCGTCATAGCAGTACATGATCCAAAACCAATATACTGCTCTTGTGCGCCACCTTTTATATTGCACCCCCTTAAAAGTAGGCGGCTTCAAAAGCATAGCAAAACCACTCTGAGTAAATTGCCTATAATCAGGTTTTTGGATTGGATTATTGAATATATGAGCAATTTACTATGAGATTTAATCTGAATCAGCAGTAAATAGATCATGACGATAATTGCAAACATCAAAGTAATGGTGCGGACTAAACCAGGAGGACAGAATCACATACTGTACAACGGGAGCAGAACCGTTGTGGTTGATGTTGTCACTCATGTCATTGATGAAGAGGTTACCAAGGTCGGGGAAGAAGGCTGTCATTGAGGAAGTCGTCGCTGAGCAGTCACAGGAGTGTGCTCCCCAAAAACCAAATCGCCCTCTCCCGTACAGGATCACGAAAGGCGGGGTTCGGAGGACTGATGTCCCTTCTCGCGGTGCACACCGAAAGGAGGGCTGGAGAAGAATTGTGTGGTGGTGCTAAGATCTGGAACGGTGTGAAACCATATAATATAGCAGCGGCTAGGGTAGAGCATGTCAGATCGGTCGTGCGAGTATAATAGTAGGCCTTTGGCCCCCAACCGCCACGTCCGAGTCAATAAAAGCCCCACCAAGGTTTGTCTCAAAAAAGGAGTAATTAAGGGGTCCGTTAGTCCCTTTAGTATAAATACTATATCATTAATAATGGCCCCACCTTTTGTCTCACAAAGTATGTTGGAGTACAACCAGCTACACGTTTACAATCCGCTTCTCTTCTCTCTCCTCTTCTCTCTCCTTCAACTAAGCACAAATACTATATTTAAATCCTTATAGCCTGCTTATGTCATATAATTGTGGTACTTGCTCTAAAGTTACTCTCCACTGTGTAGTCTGAAATGCCGGGCGTGCAGCGGGCGGTGCCCTTGGTCGGTGCACCGCTTCAACGGCGGAAGCAGTGAGAGGTCGCATCGCCCTGGCTTGTCATCAATGTGGAGCGG